>NC_056737.1:1497576681-1497584181 GCF_019279795.1 Protopterus annectens | reverse complement strand
ATGGAGTCATGACAGACACGTTAGTTTCAGACCCCACCACCTTCACAACAGTCAGGGTAATGTGAAATGTATCATGCACAAACTTTTGTCCACATGTGATGCTCTGTTTTGTACCAAGCCAAAACAGTTCAGCTGTGGAGGAAGGAGGTTCATAGTGTGGATCTGATGTCTGAATGCACTATATATATATATATATATAGAGAGAGAGAGAGAAAGAGAGACATGTATGTCTACATATATACATACACACACAAACACACACACACACACACACACACACACACACACACACACACACACACACACATATATATATATATATATATATATATATATATATATATATATATAGATATATACATTTTACCTACTGTTGAATGACTGTGCTGCATGATATGTCTGAGAAAACATCACACATATCTGCAGCTCAGATGGCTTAGTGGTAAACTGCTGTGGCTATGGTATGCAGGGTTCTGGGTTTGAAACGTGCAAGGGCTGATAGTTTTTTTTTTTTTTTTTGCTGGCCAGAACAAGGGCTGTTGAATACAGAATGATTAAGGCACTTTTAAGCAGTTTAAGTGGGTGTGAAATGGACAGTTATGTATGGTGTGAAATTCTTTTTGGGAACACATTACCCTTTTTTTGTTAAGGTGAGAGTGGGATGCTGGGGAAGGATAGTAGGTATATTTGGGGAGGTAGGTTGGGTTGGAAGACGGACACGACAGCACATAGGGGTGGTATATGACACATGTGGGGGTAAACACCTTGGACAGGGAGGAGTGTTTGGAATTCGAAAGCACATTAGCCCTCAAATGGAAACAGTGGAACTGAGGTCCCCACCCATTTGCAGTCACTACTGCACCTTCACAATCCTGAAGGTGGCTGTGCTGGGGGCTAAGAAGGAGGGGCAGGCTGACCCCCTAATTGTGACTCGAGGCCCTCATGCTGGTGTAGCAGGTCTCCCAATTCTTTGCAGAGCTCCCTACACACCAGGCCCTAGACCTGACTTCAGGTGACAGGATCCTGTCTGTGCCCACTCCCAGGAGGGAGACGAGTCCCATCCCCTGAGATGGTTCCACCTGAAGGTAGTGCAGGACCAGCAGATGTGGAGGTCCCACTGTGGGTCCCAGACCTGCTGGGGCCCAGTGTCACAGCCAGATGAGGTAGGAGAGGTGGATCTGTTGGGAATGGCCTTCCCAAACATGCTATTGTCTTTCAGTTTTAGAACATATCTGGGTTAGTAATAGTCAACACAATCCAGGATTAGTTATAACAGCATGCATAGATATTCCCATTAACCCAAAACACCAGATTTGCAACATTTGCATAGCACACAGAACACATGCATATATGGAACCACAGTGGCCATTACAATGTCATGCAGGTTACATTGATGGTAACAGACCACCAATGATAGTGTTTCAACATGGAAAATGAATAGAAACACATTTCAATATTTGTTGAACAATAGGATATATGTCCCAACAGCAGGTTTGGTGTAAACATACCCATTGATTTGTGTGTTTAGATTATTGTTGCAGATATGGTGGGGGAGAGAGAGATGTCAATTAGCAACTATTATATCCTTGCAGTATGAGGTCCTCTGACCTTTTTTCCTGTTTATGTCTTCCGGGCTAAATGTCCCGTGAATGGCTCCCTGCATATACACCCCAAGAGAATGATGTTATCATAAACTTCTTCTTACTAAATCACGGAACCCTATTTGGATGCAGGGACCATGATCTGCAGGAGAGGACTGTCCTGTGGAATGAGCTCGTTCACAGGGTAAATGATGTCGGCCTGTATAAACGCAGTTATGAGCAGGTGCAACATTGTTGACTGATCTCATCTGCCATGCCCATCAGCGTGCTACTGCAGTTAAGAGGGACCAGCTACCCACAGGTGGAAGTCATGCCATCCGGCCCCCTCTGACACATGCTAAGGAGCTCCTCACCAGCCTTGGGGCACCCACCCACCAGCCAAGCCAGGAACCTGAAGATAACATTATGAAGCTGGGTGCCACCCACACAATGGATGTGGAGCATGCAAGTAAGGCCCCAGGGCACATTAGTAGATCACCATTGTTTATCCATCTTCACCTGTAAAGTATCTTCATGCATATGTCAGCTAACATAGTCTGTTGCTGCAGTGTAGTAATGAACAGATATGCATGATCTCTAGAATTGTGGGTTTGCACTGTTGATGTACTGAAATGCTACTCCCACCCTGTACCAATCTCACAGATGTGGCTACTGACATTACATCTGCCACACAACTATGTAGGTCCCTCTGGTATAAAACTGGGGCAGCAGCCTGTAACTGGTGAGTATGGAATTGTTTTGTTCAGTTTTGCCAATACAACAGCCATGTTATGGCCATGGTATTTGCCATGCATACATTTAACACACCTACCCATAATGCATGCTGTACATGTTCACTTATTGTTACTGTTAACTGCACTGCATCACAGTGGTCACCATGGTGGCATATCTGAAGGGTATGTAAGAGTCCTGCAGTATATCTAACAACCTGTCAGTGCAAGATGTGTGGATAGAGATGAACATAGTGGCGGGACAAATCGCCTACACTATGGACATGTTTGAAACATTACCCTTATACAGTGGCTACAACAGTGTATACACCATTATTCCAATGGCAACTGCTACAGATCTACATAATGGCAAATCACAATACCACACTCCACACCTTTTACAACCTGTAATGTGATCCTAACATGAGCAATGAATGTGTGATATGGAATCCTATGTTAGGACAACAAATATGGGGAATACATACCTTAACAAACACTGGAAGCATATGTGTGCACACACTCCAAATAATATATTGTGGAAGCAGCTGTTGAGGTACTGACAGTATTCACTCTTCTTGAGTACACATCTTCCATCAAGTACAGGTTCTCAATGTCACACCAAGTAATGGTCTGCTGTCCAAGAAGTATGTCCATGAAATTTGCCCACTCACCTGCAACAGAGGCAGCCGTGGCTTGCACACATCTTACAAACTATGGAATGGATCTCATATCTGAAAGGTAGCACTCAGGAGTGGGAGAAGTAGCCTTACCTCACCATTGCATATACCATGGCAACATTGCATATACCATGGCAAACAGTGCAGGCAGTCATGTATGTGACTATGAAGTATGGGACAACATTAATGTAGAAAATAAAAATATGCCCATCCAAGACAAATGACAACACATGCTGCAAACTGGTCAAGGAGGCTGGCCAGAAACATGCAGTAACACTGAGGGACTTGCAGGAATGTCTAGCAAGTGCTGCTTGTGCAGTACCTGTGTCGACAATTGCCTGGAATCTGCATAAGTGTAGCTTATGGGTTAGGGTAATCAGATGGAAGAGTTGTTTCACAGAAAACATCATCCGGGGCTCTCAACAGGTAGCATATATATAACATCAAGTCTCCAACAGGCATGTGTTGCAATGTATAATGGTGTACTGAGACCAAGGCTGAAACCTACAGACAGTATTAATAAAGATACATGTGGTGCACAAGCAACACCTCACTCCAACTCAGACCCACCATCCCCATCTTTACTTTGCTGGTGCCAGTATAAACCTTTAGGTTTGCTGTTCATTAGCAGGAACTAGGCTGGTAGACATGGAATTCTGAATTTGGAACACTGCAAAATGACACTCATGTGTGGCCCATAGTCTTCAAGCATCTGCAATAAGGCTGAGGATGGGGAGTGGTGTCATCCTAAAACACAACAGTGAACTGAAGCATATATCCAAAGCTTGCTAAGAATGGCTGTATCTGAAGACAGTCAAGGTCATGAATTGTGCCAGACATAACCCTGAATCCACAGCAATAGTGAAAGCACTGTGTGATCTCCAAGGATTGTTTACGTGAGCTGACCTTGCAATCTGGCACAGTTGGGGGACATTTGTAGGGCGGAGTGACCAAATAATGGCAAGTGAAGATGGGCCATGCTAGTATACCCCTTCCTAGTGACTGCTGTAGTTTACTTAATAGGTGCTGCAAAAAAAGTTGTATTAAGGATGTGCACACTTATGCAACCCACATACTGTATGCATCTCAATCAGCATCTGCATGACTAACACATTTGTTTTATACTGCATTTGATTGAACAGGTCATATGTCACATATCAGGTGTGTGTAATTTTAACATATGCAGTATTGTGGCCCCACTGCATATCATGGAAGAGGCTGGCATGTCAACAAAGGTGTGTATACTCCTCATAGCCACAGTAAGCTTTGAAGGTTGTCAATGTAATCAGATTTTATTGCTCATATATGTACTGCTGATGATGAGATCTGCAAATCAGAGGTCAGGCATTCACTATTGACATCTGTCCTCATATCATCCCAGGTATATGTCAGACAAACACATAGGGGCTGTGAGCAACAGAGCAAACATAACTGCCACACATATACACATTCAGCAATGGTGTGTACACTTGTGAGGTATGGTGAATAGTACATGCCAAGGTGCTGAACAGATGCACAGCAATACTGTGTACATATGTGCAGTGTGCACCAGGGGAAGGGGCATCACCTACTAACACAACTAATGCATCACAGAGATAAATAATGTCAGTAACAAGGATTGAGTATAACTGCAGTGCATGCTGTTGAGTGCCATATGTCATGCATGTTGTCTGTTGGGTAATGAGAGGTCTGTGTAATATCTTTGTGCCACCTCACCTGTAAGTGTGTGTGTGTGTGTGTGTGTGTGTGTGTGTGTGTGTGTGTGTGTGTGTGTGTGTGTGTGTAAAAGTAAGCAATGATGTACAGGTCTTAAATTATGTTATTTTGTTTTCCCTCACAGGTGGCTTGCGGGGGGGTCAGGGTATCTCCTGCAGGCAAACTTATGTTAGTGTCCATACAGACTTTGACAATGATGATAGGTATGGTGAGGCACAGGCAGGATTGTCAGGGGCTGAAGCTGTGCCATCAGTTGACATTCCACTTTTATCAACCCCATCCCCGCACACAGTCACAATGACTATAAATACCCCATCACCAGTGGCCATAGATGAGGGCCAGTTGGAGGATGGTGGCATGCGACAGGACAGTGTGGTGACTACGGCGAGTGTGTCTGTACACAGCAGCCATAGCCGGAAGACTGGCAAGGTACCACACAGGCAGATGTACAAGGGTGCTCGTAGGAGGGCTGCTGGCCATCATGCCCCTGGCAGAAGTGCCACAGCAGATGTCACCAGATGCATGTTTTGGGCCATCATGGAGGCACAGGCATGTATGGAATGTTACACCAGAGTCTGAGGCTCCAGAGTGCTACTCATTCTGCTGTACCTGGCAACATCCGTGATCTTGCAGGTGCCCACTGTTATTTTGCAGAAGTCCTGGATAGATGGTTGGGTAAGATGGTGGGAATCCTCGACTGTGTGTTGTCTGTGTTAGAGCATATGGTGAGAGTAGGGTGACAGCCACCTGGACGTAGGTCAGCAACACCAACAGGTGGAGGTCTATGTGGACATGCAACAAGTCACAGACGCTCCAGTTGTGGCAGTACCAGAACCAGCACTGCACAGCAGTGCTGTCCACACCATAACAAAGCAGGCCATGTGCATGTGGTCCTGGCCAGTCCCAACAGGGATGCGGATCCAGCAGACATTTGTCATCATCAGGGGAGAGTACCATATCTGAGCTTCTACCAGTTAGTGCCCATGGAACCCCTGGCAGGCACAGTTATCATGTCCATGGCCGGACATGGTTAACTGTACACCCTGCCATGTATGGTCTGCAGCTGTCCAACAAACCCCT
This sequence comes from Protopterus annectens, assembly GCF_019279795.1. Lineage (NCBI taxonomy): Eukaryota > Metazoa > Chordata > Ceratodontiformes > Protopteridae > Protopterus > Protopterus annectens. The sequence goes on along the minus strand of NC_056737.1, from coordinate 1,497,578,397 downwards.
GTATAGGGCAGCCACATGGCAGAGGTGTGTGCATATATATACACACACACACATCGCCAACACAGCTAGGGCATCTCCATACCTACACACACAACATCTGCATAGCTCAATTGATAAAGAACCCCCTAAAACACACACACACGTATGATGTCAACCAATTGGCTCAGCCTAGGTCTCTGGCAAAGCCACAACACACCCTGTGCATATGATGATACCTCTGCCACATCCCTGTCATCCATACCATTGATCCAGGGACATGCTAATATGGCTCTGATGTACAGGGTGAATGTACTAAGGTTAGCATTTAGTGTAAAATGTTTTCAGCTGCAAAGTTTTATGCTTACATGTCAGGGTGTGTAGCTGTCTAGCCATGATGCATTATAGCTGTTATTAACACTGACTGACTGTGGTCTCCAGAATGTATTCAGTTTGTATTGTAGGTGTCTATGTGTCAGCAGGATGTTGGCCTGCTGTTGTTTCCTACAAGGTGTATGGCACTGTGATGACACATTAACTGTGTCATATCCTGGGTACATCTGAACACAAGTAATAGGTCTGTATAACAGTTACTGCATGTGACACAGGGCTGATATGTCTGAGGGAGTATACAGGTGAGTGTATGGTGGCTGATGTCAGCAGCTCTTCTACATTGGACAATGGTAAGTGTAGTGGGTGGCACACACCAAATGTTTGTGAACACACATGCACACACACACACACACACACACACACACACACACACACACACACACACACACACAAACACACACACACACACACACACACACACAGACACACACACACACACACACACACACACACAGAGGCTTTGGTGTTGATGCAATACATAGAGAATACTGCACACATGGATATACTTAATTTTGCCGTGAACCCATTTTAGCCTATGCACTTCCACCAAGACAAAATAGGCAAAACATCACATCAGTAAATAATCAGTCTGCCAGTTTAGTGTCATTGATGATGGTACTGGCAGGATATATGTCCTCTTCCCCAATGTAGTGCAATCCTGGAGTTGGTAAACATAAGGTGTGCTGGTGAGGGTGGCACAGCCTTCCACTTTGAAGGGTGTGGGGTGGCGTAGAACCAAACATAGTGTGATTAACAACTACTTAACCTGTTAACATAAACTGTACAGCATTACAGCAGACTAAGTGGGGGACACGCACAACAATAACCCCAATGAGGGTGGCTGTGCCCACAACATCCACACCCAACTATATACACCAACTCCAGTATCGCTGTACCGGTGTATTGTGGGGAAAAGGGCATTTACACATCTAGTACTAGTTTTAATGGAATGAATTTCCACAAGTTGATTCCTTTGAAATGTTAGCTTTTGCCAGTCAGTTCTCGGACAAATAATCTCCTGGGATATGTATTTTCTGCAAACTGAAGTAGATCCCTTCACATACACACACACTTACGTGGCAACACTGAGAGTAAAACCCCTACCTAGGTACTTATTGCTACTAATGTGTTTGGCCTTAATTGCAAACACCACACAGCTTTTAGGATGAGGTGTGTCCTGCCTTTCTTGTTAAGTGAAGAACATCACCAGGCCTTGTACAGTATGGTAATGGGGGATGTACTGGGTGTTAATGAACAATGCATAGTATGACATACAGTCATATACACACTGACAAACACATAACAGTCACAGACACATCTGAGAGACCTGGGTTTATCAGTGCTAAC
>NC_056737.1:1497504181-1497571681 GCF_019279795.1 Protopterus annectens | reverse complement strand
ACTACAGGCATGCAGCAGCACAGAGTAACATACACCAGTGTCAAAGTGCATACCCACAACCAGTCTGAACACAGTCATATTATGGTAAGCCTAATTAATATTACAGTATATGGACTGTGTGAAGAAAACCATCCTCATATCTGTCACTCACACACTAATCCTAGATATACTGGCCCGATATACAGTGTAGTGTGATGCCTGACTGTGGTATGGGACATGTCTCAGTCTGGCCCTACAAACATACACACTGATAGGGTACCATAAACTGGAGCAGCATGCAACGTCAGATAGAATAGGACCAAGAACAATGACATCTACCACAGTCTGTACACAGGCCACGTGACATATTCACAATACACACTCTGTCAACAATCACCATAAGTACACAAACCTCACTACTGTACAGAGTACAACAGAATGTCCAGGTTTTGTCCTCAAATATAAGGCCTACTATACATAACATGTCTAGCAGTCTGATATCTCACTGGCTTGTTATCAGGTATGATGTCAGTAAATAATGATATACTGTACACACGCACCTCTTACTGCATGACATATGGACAAAGGATGACAGCCTTGGGGGACAGAGGCACAAAAACAGGGCCAATATTGACATATTGCTGTGACAAAATGAGAAAATTCCTGGTGTAACATGTTTTGTTGTGACACATCTCTTCTGATGGATATGAAGTCAGTAACTCACACGGATGTCACCATGTACTGACTGCAATCATCAGAGTATGCCACTGCATTTCTAAAGATAGGAAATGTGTAACATACCACATGCAAGACTCCAAACTCTGGCCAGTCGGCAGATAGCCCTACAAGTGACAGTTTCCTCAACCACATAACACACATGCCAGACTTTAAATCATGTAGAACAGCCATATTCACACAAACCCTGTTAAACCAACATTACTTCAAATGTAGAACAGCAATACTTACATTCTGTCCCCATTCATGGATCATTCCCCTCCTGTTTGCTGGCCTGTCTCCACAGTGTATGTTGTAAGAGGTATTTCCAACTACCCTCTGTTATGCTGTTTGTCAGACACCCACATGAAGTCCTGATCTCAGTAAAGGAAAAGGGCAAACACCCACATTAAGTGCTTAGTTATAGGAGTATGTCTCCATGCAACTGACTATAGGAATGATACCACAGCTGTTCCACATGCAATTAGCAAGTGGGGGTCTTTAATTCATGCACAGGCCATCAGCTGATCATGAGCATTACTTAAAAAACTCAAGCTGCTGCCTATGCAAAACAGATGTACTTTTCCACATCCACCAGAGGGGGGGAGACAGAGAGAGAGAGACAGAGACAGAGTAAGAAAGGAAGGGAGTAAGACAGTAAGAGCCAAGCATGTTTGTATATGATCCGGGGGCTGAGAGTGGTATCTGGGTATTATAATGGTTGCTGATATTGTTTACTAATCCATACTGTCACACAGTAATTGCACATGGATGTACAAATTTATGGTTGAGGATTGCTTACAACAACCTCTACAGTGTTTGAAAACTGTTGGCCTTGTAATGTGGACATTGGGACATAAAGGTCCTCAATATAATGATGTAGCAAAACCCACACTGCAATGGATCTTGTCATTACACAATCATCAAATCACCCACACAGGAGACTGATGACACACACACACAAACACACACTTACCAGTACTGAGTTTCAAACCCTATCTGGCTATGTATTGCTATTACAGTGTTATGCAGTTATTGCACGTGCCACGGACCTTACATGTTTGAGAGCTGTCCAAAGGTATCTTTGAAAGGGAGTAACATCATCAACAGTGCTAAAGGAGGGGAAAGGGAAGTGTAGTGAATGTCCACAGAAGTAGGTGTCAATGAAGAAACACACTCTCTCTCTCAGAGAAACACACACATTATCACACTTGGCAGGATCAGGATTAGAACTCCAACCTAACTAGCTTGCCACCCTACAGTATTATGCAGTTATCGCAAGTGGCACAGAGCTTATATGGCTGAAACATGGCCAAAGGGTTATTTCAAGGTGAATGACATCAGCAGGTGTGCTAAAGTAGGGCAATAGGAGGTGTAATGTGTGAATGGCTTCAAAATCATTAACCTACACACACACACACACACACACACACACACACACACACACACACACACACACACACACACACACACACACACACACACACACACACACACACACACACACACACACACACACACACACACACACACACACACACACACACACACTTGCCAGTATTGAGATGCACAGGTTCATTGCTTTCACAGGTGTGTAGCAGGTGAATGGGCCTGAAGGCTGTACAAGGCTAGGCAAAGGGAATACCTTGGCATCAGGCCACATGACAATAGTCTCCATTGTGGCTCAGGGGTGCAGCCCCTGGAGTGGCCCTAGGGGTGGATATTGTATTCACCATCCACTCATCTGGGTTACTATTGTGGGTGGCCAGTGATGTGCACTGCTTCCCATGTATGTGATCTATATTTGATAACATGGACAGTGTCTGGTTGTGCACATGTCCCATGTGCATGTTCTTTGATGTGTGGAAGTGTACTTGAGGTCAATGGGGCATGTTGTGTGGACAGACTGTTATCTTCTGATAGCATTCCTGACCTCATTTAGTGAGACCTGGTTATGGAACTGAGGTTGTGCTTGCACTTACATTGACACCATGATACCAGGTATTCAGTGGAGTTAGTGGTGTCTGTCCATACAGGGCATGTGTATAAGGCATGGTATTCCCTTTTTGAGTTACATTTGCAGACTCTACATTTGTTGCAGGCATCCCGTGGGGAACACAGCAAAAGGGCCAATGTAAGCATTTATTTGCCTACTGCAGGGATGGAACTGGGTGCCATGTCCTTTCACTTGCTGGATAACACGCACACAGTCAGGAGATGTAACACATCACAGTACTTTCTGATATCAGTGGCACTGTTGTGGTCAACAGCCATGTAGTCCACTGCAAACACACCATGGTTACTATCTGCGAGGCAATATGCAGGGAATTACCAATATAGTGGTTGTTGCCTAGCCAAGTGTGTTTGTGTATGAGACATGGGTGGAGAGTGTTCTCTGTGTAATATAAGGGGTTGCCTATATTGTTCACCAATCCATAATGTCACATGTAGGGCTATGGATTGTCTACACCACCATCTCTGGTATTTGACATCTGTTGTCCTTATAAGGTGGACATTGTGACATATACTAGGTCCTCAACATAATAATTTAGCAAAACCCGCCCACAATGGATCCTGTTATTACACAGTCACAGCAATCTCCACACAGGATACTGATGACAGACACACATACACACACACACACACACACACACACACACACACACACACACACACACACACATACTTGCCAGTACTGAAATCAGAACCCCTACCTATGTATTGCTACTATAGTGTACTATATTTATCGCATGCACCACACAACTTATTGGATGGATGTTGTCCCGCAGTGCTTCTAAGTTAAGGAAAATCAACAGCCCTTGTAAATACTGGCACTGGGTGATGTAGTGGGTGAGAGATCTCAAAAATAATTTTACCCTAAACACAGACATACACTTGCCAGGGGAGAGGTTCAAACCTCTATCTAACAATCTTTACGGACCATTACGTTACACATTTTCCACATGCACCACTGACATGACATGTTTCAGGGTTGGCAACAGATACTTCTAAGGTGGATAATATCTGCAGGACTGCTAAAGTCAGGCTCTGAGATGTGTACTGGGTGTAAATGGGGTCAGAATATTTGAGGTACACACATAAACACTTGCCACAGATGAGATTCAAACCCATATCTGTGTAGTTACTGCTACTACATTGTTCCACATTTATGGCACGTGCCATGAAGCTTACATGTTGGAGAGCTCTCCACAGGTATCTTTGAAGGTGATTAACATCAGCAGCAGTGCTAAAGGAGAGGTACGGGAAGAGTAGTAAGTGTGAATGTCCATAATTTCAGGTATTATCAAGGACAGACAGACTCTCTCACACAAACACATAGTTTCACAGTTGTCATGTCTGGGATTAGAACTCCTATCTAACTAGTATATTTCGGTATAGCATTACACAGTTATCCCAAGTGTCACGGAGCTTATGGGGCTGGTCCTTTTCCAAAGGATTATTTCAAGGTGACCGACATCAGCAGGCTTGCTAAAGTAGGGCAATGGGAGCTGTAGTGACTGTGAATGGCCTCAAAATCATTCATCTCCATGCACACACACACACACACACACACACACACACACACACACACACACACACACACACACACACACACACATACACGCAGTTTTACAGTTGCCATGTCTGGGATTAGAACTCCTACCTAACTGGTATGTTACACTATAGCATTATGCAGTTATCACAAGTGCCATGGAGCTTATGGGGCTGGGTCTTTTCCAAAGGGTTATTCCAAGGTGACTGACATCAGCAGGCTTGTTAAAGTAGGGCAATGGGAGGTGTAGTGACTGTGAATGGCTTCAACATCATTCATCTCCACAAACACACACACACACACACACACACACACACACACACACACACACACACACACACACAGTTTCACAGTTGCCATGTCTGGGATTAGATCTCCTACCTAACTAGTATTATACTACAGCATAATGCAGTTATTGAAAGCACCACAGAACTTATGAGGATGAGATTTGGCCAGAGGGTTATTTCAAGGTGACTGTCCTCAGCATGAATGCTAACATGGGCAATGGGAAGTGCAGTGTGTGTGAATGGGCCATAAACCATTCCTCTGGAAACACACACACACAACACTCAGTCACACACAACTGCATTTGACAGGACTGGGTATACAAATGCTAGATGAATACTGATTGTACTATCATGTTACACAGTTATCACAAGCACCACAGACACTATAGGTCTGAGGGCTACCAAAAGCAATGTCTGCAATGATTGACATTGGCACATCATGTGATATTGGCAAACTGTATGTGTGGTGGGTGGGACAGGCCTGATGATGGAAATCTCTCTGTCACTGCCTGTCTCTCTCTTCCCCACATCTGTGTGTGTGTATGCTTGACATATTATAGTGTGTTGGCCTTGGATATGTGTGTGTACTCCTATTCAATGTGTGTGCAAAGCATGGATGGTGTGCAATGTGGTGTGTGTACAGTGACATCGGCAATTGACAGATATGTATAATCCACTGTTGTTGTCAGACATGGAATTCATTTCTCTAAGTGTAGGAGCATGACCAATATGACCTTCTGTACTGAGTGTGTGAATCCATTCTAGCTAGGTTGTACTCAAGTCCAGGAGATGGTGTTCTACACCTATAGCTAGCGACCTGTTTCTACAAGATATCTGTAGCTAGGTTGATGGTATGGAGTCACAATGGGAGAAAGATAGTTGGATACTGTAACTATTGTGTCTGTGCTGCTTGTGTTACATGGTTGGTGTTAGCAGAGATAGTCAGACATATGTACTGTTTTACACTGTGTTGTATTATGTCATCAACTACTGACAGATATACTTATTTGCTCACAGTTATTTCCTGGGAAATACAAGATGAATGAAGCTGTATTCAGTATTGTGGTCTGCAGCCTACATATTCTTGCACACTCATGACATTCTGGAGGGGTAGCTGCAGTCACTTGAGATGGGTCTGTGTAAATGGTTCAGCACCTTGGTACTGTAGGATCCTCCTGCTTGTACATATATCATTGTAACAGAATGGCCATATCCTGCTGTGGCAATACCTCTCAGCTGCACAGATTCACCCAGGTTACCCAGAGGCAGGGCTGATATAACTGGTCAGTTCCCCTTCACATTGTGGTTTATGAGCAGGTTTGTAGACACCCATTACTGGGTTTGCAGGCATGGGTAGTATGGGATCACACCAGAGTTTCAGACTTCACACACTCCATGATGTCAATACTTCGACACCCCCCACTCTGTTATTCTATGATGGGCTTGCTACTAGGATTTCAAAACATGGCCTTGCATTTGTGTTCTGTGGACTGTGTTATGTTGTTAGTTGGGACCCCATGAGATAAAATAGATTGGCAGTATGGGTGAGGCATAGGTCTTTAACAGAAGACGGTAGGGCATTTGGCAGTGATGCAGTCCATCTGTAGCAGGCCAGTGCATTCTGTCACTCCTACATTCCCAGGCTGTGAGCCGCTGGATTACCCTGGGGTGACAGGTTAAGTGTGAGAGGTGTTAATGGCAATAGATCCTGTTCATATTAATCCATTGGTCTGGATGCTGGCAGAATGCTGCTTACAGCTAGGGACACACATGGGACACCTCTTCAGCATGCTGCATTATGTGGGTATTCCCATACAAAAGTGGGGGTCAGACTGTACTCGTTCCCAACAGCAGGGATATGACCTGTGATAAACCTGTGGCTGATGATGGGGTGAGCTGAGTGCATGTGTGATATGGAAGCTTCTTGCAGCTAACTCACAGATATACCTTGGACATTCCCCTTATGCTGCCTTGTGCAGGGACATAAGCAGTCTCTCATTACTTCATAACTGTGCCTTTTGTGGTCTTCCAGTGATTAGCCAGACTGCATCAGTATTCCATACTACACAGACAACTAATGTGCTGCTAACCTGTATGTACAATTCCAAAGGTGTGTGCAGTTGACAGTTACATTTTATGTACTCTGACTAGGGTACTTCCACCTGTGTCTTCTGTGTGGAGTCTGCATGATGTCCTCCCTGCGGTCAAGTGACGTTAAAGACATGAAGATAGGTGTGAGCGTGAATGGGCGTGCCTTCATTGAAGGTTGGGCATCGGGCTGGCAACTTGGCACCGCATGTCCATCTTTCAGATGGTGGCAGATATTGACATCTGGACAGGGAGTATGGATGACTGCTGAATTGGGTATTGCTGAGATGCATTGTGGTTGGCACTGCAGTTGTCAGAACATGGCTCTATCATCAACAGTACTGGCTATAGGCCACCAAGACACAACCCTCCATGCCTACATGCTAACCACTTCCACACAATATAGAACACACAACAACCTAACACACGGACCCCTCCATATTTTACACATGCAACAATCTATCCTGTAAATTGGGCCAGCTCAGGTAATCTATGTTCTACTATTATTAAACCCACATATACATGTTACTGCATTTCTAGATAGGATTGTGGTGGGGGGCACACCTAACAACTGTAAACATTTGCTATGACTGTGCTGGTATTTCAAGTACTTTGTTGGCTTCCATTTCATTTTGCATTCTGACCTATCATGCAGACTAGAGGCATATCAGTAGAGTACAGATCTTAGGTTTTATTGACCTACATTTCAGTTTCAGACTTCTTACCCTTCAGAACTGACATACAACTGCCAGACCTGTTGTTGTCTGTCTGTGTAGGTCTGGAGGGGGGATGTTCATCATTGCCATCAATTGTAGGCCTTAGCACAGCCTTTCTTTATGGTCATCTACACCTGTCCAGCTGGCTGAGGCTGGTGTTGGGTATGTGAGCCTCACTGACATGCATGTGTGTGTCCCCTGGACACACATTTGGGCCACCACATGTACTGCAGTGGGATTTTTCACCTTGTCTAGTATTGCCTACTCTTTGTTGACACCAATATTTGTTATGGATTTCATGCTGCCCATATAGATGTCCACTATCTGCTGCCATCCCATTCAGCCACCCGATTCCCTTGCATGTTCACATCCATACCACAGATACAACTAGGAGAACATACTACTCCATTCAGCAATTGATAGGAAGAGTGACTTACCTTGTGGCTGTGCCAGTATTAAGGATGGTGCTAGAGGGCTGACTATGTCATTTGTCCATAGTACACTCCCTATATATGGTAAAGCACAGGTAGTGTCATGTTTGGCATCTCTTTTACTGTATGTGTGAGTCAAAGAGAGGTGTCATTCCCTGAGTCCCTACTGTGTCAGTGTATGTGCTATGCGTTGCCTCTTTGCCAAAGCCTGGGCATACTTGGCATGCCTCCTTCTGCCTACATGGGCAGGCTCAGGTTATTCCTCCTCCAAGTCTCTCTGTGCCTGTAATAGCCTTGCCAGTAGTGGGGGTGTGTGTGGCTCTGCCCCATGTTGTTCCTGCTACAGCTGTTTCTGCAGGATCATATTGTGCAGCTTGGCACATACAATGAAAATTTATGTACACATAGCTGGAGAGTACTGCAAGGCTCTGCCAGATATGTCCAGGTACCAGAAGCATGACGTGAGCATCCCAAACACACGTTCTTTTATTTTTAATTATGGAGTTCTTGTTTGGGTGTGTGTGCATTTCTGATGGGTGTCATCAGCCACAGCTCCAATGTGTAACCAGCATCCCCCACTAGGTGGCCATATGGGATGCCTCCACTGGCAAATTACTGGTACAGCTGTGTCATATGCCAGATGTGGGAGTCGTGATAGCTTCCAGAGCTGCCAGCACAGACATTAAAGATAATACACTGGGCATCGCACATGACCTGGCAGTTGATTGAGGGGAAGCCCATGCCGTTTATGTAGACCCTATGCCACTCACTGGGTGATGCTTTGATGTGTATGTGCATGCAGTCTATAGCACCATCTACCTCAGGGTATTCTGCTATTTGGTGGAAGAGATGCATATGTCTGGTCAACGCCTCACGGGGGTTGAGGAAATATATATGCTCACCGGCATGTGCTGACATGGCATCCAGGAACTGGTAGAGTACCCTGGATGCTGATGCCTGTGAGATCACCATGATATCCCCAGTTGGCCTTTGGAAAGTACCTGTGGCTAGTATTCTTAATCCTACACATACTTTGGTATCCACTGGGATGGGTTCCCCTCTGTTGGTTCTGTGTGTGAGGTGTGGCTGGCACAGCTCAACAATTTTCTGTAAAATGTGCCTGTCCACCCTATAGCACTCCGCTATCTCCAGCTCATGTAGCCCCTGGTAGGTTACCCTAGGTTTGTACACTCTTCTCCTCCTCACTGTGGGTTGGTCATCAGCATTCACATCCTCACCAGCCTCAGTCTCTTCCACATATTGATATATGAGAGCAACAGCAGCCACTTACATTTTGTTAGTTTTGTCAGGTAAAATTTCCCCATCTGTGTACACCGGTAGTGTAGAGTTTGTGGGAAAAAACAGAGTGAAAGGTGTTTGCCTAGTTTATAGTAGTGTGCTGGGCTGGGCTAGGCTGCTGCCTGTGTAATTGGCTGATTCTGATACATTTCACCTGCCAGCTATGCTAGTTCTCCTTGATTGCCTTCCTACTGCCGTTCTCCCTTCCCATTACCTTCCTGTTTAAGCCCCGAGGAGTGTCGCACATACTCAGTGCTCAGATATGAATAGAACTGCTATTTCCTGTTTTTTTTTTTTTTTTTGTCTGATTGTTTAAAACCCGGTGCGCAGTGAGCACACCCATTTAGGGTTATCTGTGCTTAGCTAAGGGAAAACACAGGCCACAGAGCTCCAATAAGCTTACAGCATGCATGACACTCCCCCTTATGAGGTCATCTACCTCTTATACTTAAACCATAGTGTTGCTGTACATACACGGTTGGTTGCAAGGTAACACTGAGAGGATATCTGTGATTCAGTATCAATCCCCTCATTTTCATAAAACAGAATGCTAATTCATAGTTACCACATTCACACTGAGCCTTCCTCCTTAGCAACCACTTTTCCCTGGTATTGGTGTCTTATGCATGCCATTGACTATCATGGCAAAATGCTGATTTGGGTTTAAAAGCTTATTTCCAACTTTTTTCTTATTTTTGGGCCAATCCCGTTTGCACACCGCAACCCTACGCCTAAACGGCTGAAATCGCTCCAAAAAAAATAAAAGTTATTTCTTATAATTTTGAAACTGTTTTCCGTGCCAATGGCCATATATTTGGCCATTGGCATGCCTACTACATTGAATACATGCTTTGTTTGGAGCTGTCATGCCTCCGTTTTGTAATTTACAGAAATGTATTCGGTTACTAACCGATTACATTTCTGCAGGTTACACTATTCCTGCACAGCTGACTGCCTGCTTCCTGGATCGCTAATTCACCTCACCTGCATGCTTTTCACCAGCAAATGGGGTCATTAGCATAGAGCAGTGGTGTCCATACAGAAATAGTGTAGGAGCGCTCATGTACGTACCGGGAGCTCGATCCTGGATTGCTTGTAGGCCATATTGCGTGCAGCAGCTCTTGTATTATTCCTGCACACAGTGCAGAACTTGCTGAATCCTGGGGCATGTTAAACATGAAAACAAGTGCTCCATATGCTGACACATAATAGCATGCATAGGTCTGTAGTGCTGTGGTATAATTTTAGGACTATATCATAGCAACAGAAGCAGGACTATGTCTGTATTCAACTGCTGCAGTGCCGAGATATATTATGTGATATATGATAAAGAAACATGATTCCATGTGCAAAGTGCTATGATTTTTCTCCCCAAGTCGAACTAATTGAGTGGTGGCTACTTCAAAGAGTGGGAAATATAGGCCTGCTGCTTGGTATAGCAGGGACAGCAGGCTATTCCTATTTTGTTCTGTTCAGAATCTTCAAAGAGCACCTGCTGAGGCATTAGACAGAGTTGGTGCTTGACATGACCTGGCATTAATCCTTTCCAATTGCACTGTGATCACCTATTTAGGCAGGCAATATAAGCACCAATACAGTAACCTGAGGTGGTTACCTTGATATACTTGGCAGGTGGGACTCAGGCATTGATGTACTGTGAGCATTTGTTTTCATCTCCATTGACATTTCCTGTTTTTACTGCTGTACATGTAGAGTTAACATTACATAATTTGTTTTCAGTTTGAGGAGGGATGGCAGCTAAGCATGAATTGCTGCTGCAGATGGTAGAAGTGCCTCTGCTACCATCAGGATGTGTATGGGATGTGTGCATCAGTCCACTGTACCATTGAGCTTTCATCTATAACATATGTGTGTTACAATTTTTCACATTATGACATCTTTCTGCAGAACCGGTTGTGGTAAAGCAGGCATTGAGGTCATATCATTCTTAATTTTCAGTGACATCTGCCTATGGTGACAGGTTTTCTGTAGTCACCAGGTCTGCATCTTATCAGGGGAAACAATTATCCTCCTTTCTGAGGTAATGTGGAAGAGTCACTGGTTCCCCTTGTGCCAGCTTAACAGAAAGGAGGTGAATTTTCCTCTGCTGTAAGTATCCAGTGGTCTCCCTTCATCAGTTGTATAGGCTTATGGTTACTGAGGCATGAAAGAAACAAGATAGCCACCTCAGCAATGTGAAACACCTTCTGGCATGACTTATGGAGTCTTGGAACCTGTAGTTCTTATCCATCAGGATTACAGGGCAATAACATTTTCCATCAACTTCAGTAAATATTGCATTTGTCACCCTTTGGGCTAGTCTGCCATTTTAAAGTGCCAGGCCCCACCTTTTACCCATTCTCATATATTCCTTAATTTATTCTTTCATTTATGGTTCATTCCCCATTCTTTATTCATTGTCTACCCTTTCCTATCATCATCCACCAAACTTCCTTAGGTAATTGTGTGTGTGTGTGTGTGTGTGTGTGTGTGTGTGTGTGTGTGTGTGTGTGTGTGTGTGTGTGTGTGTGCGTGTGTGTGTGTGTGTGTGTGTGTGTGTGTGTGTGTGTTTGACCATCTAATACCCTTCCCACTTTTTTCTATCAATGTCTGGTTTGTCTGTTTGTCTGTCTGGCCTATTAAACATGTTCTTCTCCCACTGTCTCATCCACAGCCATCACTCAATACCTGCTCCACCTACCCTTGTTTTGTAGCACTTAAAAAAGGAGATCTTTCCCAATTAAACAAATCCTCTTCCTTTCCCCTAGCCTTTCATACCTTTTTGTTATCATTGTAAGTTTCCCTTCTGCCTGCTTTTCTCCCAGTTCTTATTTTTCAGTCTACTCCAATATGATAAACAGGGTTATCTCTTTGCAGTGCACATCTGTGTTGATGCACCTATTGGCTGCTATGCTGAAGCATGGGTGACACACCATTATGTATGCATGAGTGCACATGCATTACTTAGCAGTGTCTCCATGTCCTGCTTGTCATACCATCACATCTGTCATATAATATACTGTTGTTCTGGTTCTACCATAGACCACCCACCTCATCATCCACTAACCCCTCCTGTTTCCAATACCCAGGACTCTTCCCTTACCTATTCTAACCTTCCCTCCTTCCTCATTCTTACTACCAAAGACCACACATCACTTTACCTTCTGCTAATTCCTTCTCCCCTTTGCACATCCTCACTGCATACTATAACCTTACACGACCATGGAAATCAAACCTACACATACTCTACCATTAATATGTCTACCTTTCCTCCTCTACTGCCTTCTCTATCTTATCAGACTACCTGACTTTTCCTTCCCACTCTCTATCATACAACTTCAATACATGCCTTAAATGAGTCTCACCTCTCAACTTATATCTCTCCTCACCTCTATTACTATAATGACTCTCTCCTCTTTACTAGAAAGATTCTTCCTGATGTCTGTAATGCAGTCCCAGTCCCTCACAATCCATACCTCCCCAGTTACCCTAGTCTAAACTCCACCTCTAAAGAATCTAAGGACCTTGCCTCCCTCCTACTCCAACTAATCGCTATCCTCCTCTCTGGTGACATACATCCTAATCCCGGACCCCCAGACAACCAGGTTTCTAACCCTAACTTGTCTTCCTCACCCTCTCGCCATTCTCCTTTCTGCCACCATTAACACGCAAAGTTTATGCAATAAACTTCCCACCCTTCATGCCTGGCTATCCCATTCCCACCCTGACATTCTCTCTATCATGAAACATGGCTAAAACTCCACATAATAGATTCAGAAATCACCCCTGCCAACTACAAGATCATAAGAAATGACAGGACTCTAAAGAAAGGTAGTGGAGTAGCCCTACTTTTCTCCTCCCTAACAGCGACACCCTTTACCAAGCCTATACCCCAATTCAAAACAGCTGATCTAACCTTGGCCCTCTTGAAAATTAATAACCATAAAAACATACATATAGCTGCTCTTTATATTCCACTAGGAAACAACATCTCCATTCTTGAAGATATCCTCTCTTGGTTCTCATCCAACATAAGTAATGAAACTATACTCATAGGTGATGTAAATATAAACTGGACTTCTATTCAATCACCTACATCACCTCAGAATATAAACCTATACAACTACAACCAAATAATTACCTCTCCTGCCTGATTTAATAAAGATAACAACCCCAGTAGTATTCTGGACTGGATATGAGTTTATCACCCCGACTCCATTTCTGACAATGGCACCCTACCTTACTCCCTTAGAGATCATATCCCTGCCTTTGCACATCACTCGCCATCCTCCCTCCATCTTCACCACAACTACATCACAACTCGTATCCTAAAAAACTTCCTCTCTCTAGCTTTGTCTGACTCACTAAAACATATGAACTGAAACCCTGTAAAAAACCCTCCCTCTTGACGACGCCGTTACATATTTCAATACTACATTCAAGAACCTACTAGATAGCTTCGCTCCCCCCAGAACTAAAAGAATCAAAACCAAATCCACCTCTTGGCTAACTAAAGCAGCTATTACACTCATGCATCTCTGAGAAAAATCTTGGAAGCATTACCATCAATCTAAAACACCTAACACCCTTACTGAGTATAAGCAACTTCAAAATTAAGTAACAAATTGCTTTAGACTGAAAGTCCTACTACCCCAAACTTCAAAACAATCATAGATCCAACCCCCCAAAATTTTGGAACAGTATATCTGCTCTCTTCTATTCTGGCAAAAAAGACAATCCCTGCCCTGACAATAACTCTCCAGATCATATCTTAGCTACCCAATTCAAGCCTTTCTTTATTGATTCAATAGCCAAGCTCACCACATCATTCTCCAATAACACTTCTACTCCACCCTCATCCTACACCATCACCCTCTAGTCCCACTGACATCAACACTACTCACCCCCTTTACCTTACAACCCGTCTCACTACACACCATAAAAAATCTTCTCCCCAAACTAAAACCATGCTCTCATGCCCCAGACAACCTTCCATCTAACTGTTATAATGTGTGTTTGGTTGGCTGTTCATCGTGCTTACTGTGGAATTATTAAAGGATTACACTCAGTAGATTGATGTTTTCTTCCAATGTGATCTTTTTGATGTTTTTTTCCATTTAACTTTCTCAAGCTAGCTGCTGATGGCATAGCCCTTCCTATCACCATACTTATCAACCATTCCATACAAGAATCCTATGTACGTCTCCTCTGGAAGAAAGTGTTCATCATTCCCCTCCACAAAGCAGGCAAAAATACTGAAATCTCCAACTTCCATCCTACAGCCATCCTGTCTCCTATCTCAAAAGTCCTTAAAAATTCATACACTTGCAACTCCTTCCCTACCTCCTAGACAATCAACTTCTTTCTCCAACTCAACATGGATTTAGACCTGGACATAGTACTACCACTGTCATTCTCTCCTTCCTTGACATCATTAACCACGCCCAAGACTCTGGCAACATTGTATCTACCCTTCTCCTAGACTTATCAAAGGCATTTGATACTGTTTCCCACAGCCTTCGCTTTCCAGACTCTCTCTTCTCAATCTCTCCCACTCCTCTAGTAACTGCTTTTTCAGTTACCTTTTCTAATAGACAACGAGCCATCAAGTAGAACAATAGTACCTCTTCCTTCCTTCACACTCTAACAAGAGTTCCATAAGTTTCAGTACTGGGTCCCTTACTTTTTAACATCTTCGTTAATAATTTTCATCAGTGCATTCCTAATACCAAACTTGTCCAATACGTGGACGATTCCACCATAATTTGCTATGCTCAATCTCTTCCGAAACTCATGCAACTAACACAAGATGCCTTCTCTTGTACTGTGTCTTGGATGCTGAATAATCACCTTGCTCTAAATGCATTAAAAATGAAAATCATGATCTTTATCCCATCTAAAAACACCTTTATTGATAAAAATTCCTTCTCCATAGTCAGTCAGAATAAGATTCCCATTGCAATTGTCTCCCATACAAAACTTCTAGGTGTTATCATTGATGAACATTTAAAGTTTGACATTCATATACAAACTAGTATTAAGAAAACACACCCAAAGCTCGAAATGCTGTATTGTCACAGCCGTTATCTCATTCCCTCATTCTAAAATATAATCTGTATTTCCTACCTCATCCTCCTCACTAACCTTCAATCCTCCCTAAAGTCAAAACTGGCATCTTGCTATTATAAAATCTCTTAAGTTTGCTACTGGGAGCAAATCCTCCTCCCACCACTGTGATGCACTCCACTCCTTGAACTGGCTGTAACTCCCCCACTATCTCTCTTACATTCAACTAACTGCTCACAAACTCATTTTCCAACCCTCTAACTGTCCTTCCCACTCCTCTATACTCACCTTCCAGCATCCTGATAGACTACTCAGGTCTAATAACCAGAACCTCCTCGAAGTGTACAAACCATTATGTGCACCTGGGCAATTTATCCTGCTTTTCTCTCTCACTCGTCTATGGAATTCACTTCCCCTCACATTTGAATCACCCAAAACCACTCCACCTTCAAGACCATCCTCCATTCCCATATTTCTTCTCACTGGGAATGCTCATGGTCTCACCCCACCTGACACCCTCTATATAAATTTTGCTCCCCCATCCTTTTTTCTTTTCTCCTTTCTCATAACTCACCCTAGTGACTCCCTTCATTTCATTTCCACTCCCTCTCCCTTTTCTCATTCTCATAACTCACCCTAGTGACTCCCTTCATTTCATTTCCACTCCCTCTCCCTTTTCTCCTTCTCATAACTCACTCTAGTGACTCCCTTCATTTCATTTCCACTCCCTCTCCCTTTCCACCTTTCTCATAACTCACCCTAGTGACTCCCTTCATTTCATTTCCACTCCCTCTCCCTTTTCTCCTTCTCATAACTCACCCTAGTGAATCCCTTCATTTCATTTCCACTCCCTCTCCCTTTCCACCTTTCTCATAACTCACCCTAGTGACTCCCTTCATTTCATTTCCACTCCCTCTCCCTTTTCTCCTTCTCATAACTCACCCTAGTGAATCCCTTCATTTCATTTCCACTCCCTCTCCCTTTCCACCTTTCTCATAACTCACCCTAGTGACTCCCTTCATTTCATTTCCACTCCCTCTCCCTTTCCTCCTTTCTCATAACTCACCCTAGTGACTGCCTTCATTTCATTCCCACTCCCTCTCCCTTTTTTCCTTTCTCATAACTCAGCCTAGTGAATCCCTTCATTTCATTTCCACTCCCTCTCCCTTTTCTCATTCTAATAACTCACCCTAGTGACTCCCTTCATTTCATTTCCACTCCCTCTCCCTTTCCACCTTTCTCATAACTCACCCTAGTGACTCCCTTCATTTCATTTCCACTCCATCTCCCTTTTCTCCTTCTCATAACTCACCCTAGTGACTCCCTTCATTTCATTTCCACTCCCTCTCCCTTTTTCCTTTCTCATAACTCAGCCTAGTGAATCCCTTCATTTCATTTCCACTCCCTCTCCCTTTTCTCATTCTAATAACTCACCCTAGTGACTCCCTTCATTTCATTTCCACTCCCTCTCCCTTTTCTCCTTCTCATAACTCACCCTAGTGACTCCCTTCATTTCATTTCCACTCCCTCTCCCTTTTCTCCTTTCTCATAACTCACCCTAGTGACTCCCTTCATTTCATTTCCACTCCCTCTCCCTTTTTTCCTTTCTCATAACTCACCCTAGTGACTCCTTTCATTTCATTTCCACTCCCTCTCCCTTTTTTCCTTTCTCATAACTCACCCTAGTGACTCCCTTCATTTTATTTCCACTCCCTCTCCCTTTGTTCCTTCTCATAACTCACCCTAGTGACTCCCTTCATTTCATTCCCACTCCCTCTCCCTTTTCTCCTTTCTCAGAACTCACCCTATTCACCTTTCACTGTTCTACTCTCCTCCTCAATTTGTTTTTCTACCTCTTGCCTCATGAAATGTCTGCACTCCAAATTATACATATGTACTCCAAAATACTTATGTTTTAATTTCATTCAATGCTTTGTTACAATACCGTGCTCAAATGTTATTATTCTGTCTTCTATATTACTGTGTTTTAGTAGTTTTTGAAAATTGTATTGCACTTGTTAACTTTGTTGATATTAGCTTTGTAATACCTGTATATGGAGCTTTTCTACCCGGGCATCCATTGAAAATGGGCTCATTTTGACCCAATGGACTTTCCTGGTTAACAAACTGCAAATAAATAATAAAATAAAATAAATTTGTGTTGCATGTGTTTTCTGAAGGATATGAAGACTGAAACTGAAATGCATGCCATTATTTCGTGTCTTTAATTCTTAGATCATCACAGGGGTTTGCCAATAAAACACAATTTGTATGAGGAACAGACAAAAAATATGAGGCAAAAATCTGGAGATTCTGCAAAAATCTGTACAGTTAAGAGATATGGTTATCTATGAAACCCTGACAGGAAACTGCACACATTTTGTGACTGTGGCTGCAAACAAGGTAGTGCCTTTCAAATTACTAGGAACCCTTTGCAATTACATCAGAGACTCAATTCTTGTCTGTTTAATTCCAGCATCATTCTCAGCTCATGTATGAAACATGTACAATTTTAAATACATCTCCCCAGACTATAATATTATTTATTATATCTGTGCAATACTAGAAAAATATTCCATGAGATACTAGTTTTTCATGTGCAGACAGTAGACATTATGATGGTTGTTGTCATCTTTCGGCTTTTCCCGGTTAGGGGTCGCCACAGCGGAAATCCGGTCCGCTAATGATTGTCAGTAGATTTTCACGAACGCCGATGTGCCAGCTCGATGTTCAACCTTCAACGAAGGCACACCCATTTAAGCATGTCTTTCGAATGCCAACTCAACCGCAGGGAGGACATGCAAACTCCACACAGAAGGCACTCCCCGCACTCCAGCCGAGAATCGAATGGGAGAACCTCTTGCTGTGAGGCAACAATGCTAGTGCTGCACCACCCCAGAAGTCCAATATGATGGTAAAACTGAGTATTCATAAAGTGAGGTATTCTAGTCTTTTGTTGTTTAACTTCTAAATTACTAATTGTTGAATTTTTAATAAAAATACTTGCTGGAAGAGTGAATGCGTGTAAGAGGTCACACTCTATTTGAAGAAAACATACATTTGCATTTGCTGTGAAGGTAACATGCTCACTGCTAGTCACTGTTATTAGTTGTTTTTCTTCTATGCTCTGCCTTTTTCCTTTTTCATATTATTCATTCCCCATCGATTGTTTACTTAATGGACTGTTGTTTAGAAGAGAATCTATTCACACATCATCATCATTTAAAAACCTTTCTAGAAAGTAATTATTTAAAAAAAAATATTTATTTCCATAAACTAAAATTGTTTTCTAGGAAGCTACCTAGCATATCAGCAGATCTCTACATCGACTCTCATTTGTTTAAAGAAGAAGAATACTTAGAAAATCAGTAAATGCTGAACAGAAATCAAAAACTCATTTGTCTTGATAAATATTCCTTTCATTTTGGAAATAATCAAATGGTTACTGTTCATGAGCTGGTTAGCTGGTATGTTTATAGAGATTACACCAAGACTGATGTCTGGAGAAACTTCTATCTCCTCTTAATTTCCTTTTATCTTTGAGAACAACACATAACAAGACAGTACTGAAAGCTAACCATCCAGTGTTCTTTTTTATTACTCTTAGGTTCATATGTTCGTAGGAGGTTACTAGGCTAATGGTCCTAGGGCCTCTACAATCTTAGCCATGTAAAAAATCCATGTAGCCTGATTTACCATAGTCAGATGGTCATTATTAGCACAGTTCTGTGGTCAGCACCGACTACCCCTGTCCATGAAGGATATAAATTCCACCCCTGTGGTGAATTCAAGGTCACTCATCTAATTGCCAAGGTTGCGCTTAAATAGGATCACTGAGAGCTCTGCTTCATGTTGAAGTTGGATCTTATTCCAGAGGAGTGGCAATTTCTGGGAGAAATATCTGTCTCTCCAACATGTTTTTTAATGTCACAGGCTAGGTTGAGATTCCTGAAGTGAGTGACTCTTGTCTCATTTGATTTGTGGATGTGCAGCATTTCCATTTGGGCAGAGTCATATACTGCTCTACAGGCCAGGCACAGGTCATGCCTCAGCAGCTTGTATAATACAAAGTACAGTGACATACATGGCTTTCAGTCTTTTCACGTAAGTCACATTTTGGAGGCCCTGGCCTCTCCTGATTAGAAACCTCTGTGGTCTCTCCAGTTGCTATAGATGTCTGCTGACAGATATAGAAGGGAGTATTGTACTCAGTTAGTGGTCTGATAAGGGTCAAGTACAGTGGAGTTATAACCTCCTTAGTCTTGGATGTGATGCTCTTATTTATGAGATGTACAATGTAGAAGGCTTTCCTTACTACTGTGGACACATGATGATTGAAGTTTAGATTGCTATCAACCTGTGCTCCCAAGTACTGCACCAATGGGTTTGAGCTTAGAAGGGTGCTATCTATATCATAATTAGCAGGGCTACTTCTTTGCTAAAGGGTATAATAAAGCTTTTTTTGTATTTAGTTTTAGTCCATGACATTGGCATCAATCATTTGTCTGCATCAGCTCCTTCTGTAATATGTTAAAATCAGTCATCTGCAAACTTGATATGCCACATGCCATTTCCTTTCACCTGGACCTTGGAGAAATAGAGGCCCAACAATAGAGTATCCAGCTAAGATCTTTGTAGTACCCCACTGATAACTAGTCTACTGATGGAGGTGGACTTCCCAATTTTGACAGTGTGCATTCTGTCAAGTGAGTCCTTTGGGTACCAATTTAGTGATGTATGGGTTAATCCTCAGCTGGGAGAGTTTCTCATTGATCCCTGAGTCGGATATTGTGCCAAAAGCATTAGCCAAATCAAGATAGATGGTATCTATCTACTTTACCGTTATCCAGAAATTGATGACATTCTCAAAGAAGTCCACCAGGTTTAACTCATTCACTCCAGTGGAGCTCAGGAAGTTTGCATTGTAACATACAATGGGCGGAGCCTAAGCCTTTTGACAGAATCAAATTATGTCCTCACATTTCAAACAGATGTTCATGTCTCTGGAACTATATGGATTCTGAAAGAAATATAAATGGTAAACTCTTCAGCACAAACTATTTTTATAGGGGTGGTATTCTCTAGATTCTAGGTCATAAATTGAATTTTATAAGTCACAATAAACACAGTAACTGTTACAGTTGTAATATTTTGTAAACAACTTACAATATCTCAGCAACCACTCAAGTTACACACATACTGTCACAGCAGCATTTTATTCATCTAGCAGAGAGCTTTCATATAAGGCTAAGGAGTTTAACCTGTGTTACTTGATTGTTGAGATATTTAGAAAAATGTGAATATCATATCTATATAAATTAATATAATAAAAACAACAGTTAATATCTATTTACCTGCACTAGGCAGATGTCAAATATTAATGCAGTTGAGTTTGCTATTGTTTAAGTTTTAAGATGAAATTTTTTAAAACCTTGTACATAGCATGGTTTTGGAATTATTGATGCAAATTTGAACAAGCAATATTTGACACCTAGCGGCGTCAGTAGAAGTTAACTGCAAATGCACCAGGAGGCGTCACTCGGATGTAATAAGTTAATAAACAGCTTAGCCCCACCTCGCCTAAAAAGAGTAAAAGTTAAACAGGCAACCTGGCTTATCAAACACACCAACCACATTATGTCTGCTAGGGACAAAGCTTGGAAAATCTGGCAAAAAAAATAAAAATCCTAATGAACTTATTCAATACAAACAATTATGCAACCAGGCAAAATGATTAGTGATTAAAAATAAAAAAGAACATTTCCATAGTCTTCAATACCAGCACAAGCAGAATCCAAAGACATTTTGGAGCACAATCAACTCCTTACTTAATCTAGGTACAAACAACAATCCTTGCCCAAATCCAGATAAAACCTGTACTGAAAGAGCCTTACTTTTTAATTCATACTTTACTAACACCATAGTTAAACTCACAACTACCTTCCCACCAATAGACACCTGCCCACCTGAATACCCCTTATTACACTGCTCAACTACTTCTCTTTTCTCATTCTCACCTGTACCTACTTCCACTATAAAAATACTCCTACATAAACTAAAACCTTGTACTAATGCCCCAGGCAATTTACATTCTGAATTTCTACAGCTATCTGCAAACTCCATAGCCTATCCAATAAGCACACTCCTTAATAGATTTATTCAGGAGTCCAGAATACCACACATATGGAAGAAAGCATTTGTTCTTCCTCTCCATAAAGGCGGTAAAAACTCAAACATCTCTAATTTCTGACCAATCTCTATCCTATCTCCCATCTCTAAAATATTAGAAAAATGTGTTCACACTCATCTGCTTACCCATTTTGTTCAAAACCAGGTAATTTTTCACACACAGCATGGTTTCAGGCCAGGTCATAGTACCTGCACAGCTCTCATATCCTTTATGGACACAGTAAACAAGGCTCGTGATGCTGGCCACATAGTCTCTTCACTATTCCTTTATCTCTCAAAGGCATTTGACATGGTTTCACATCCCCTTCTGCTGAGAAAACTCTCCAACTTAGGTCTCTCACCTACTGCCTTAAACTGATTCTTTGACTATCTCACCAACAGGCAACAATCCACCAAATGGCTTCACTCCTTCTCACCTTTCCTCTACACAACTAAAAGGTGTACCTCAAGGATCTCTGCTAGGTCCCCCTCCTATTCAGCATATTCATTAACAATTTCCACACCACCCTTAGTCTTGGCAAAGTTGTCCAATATGCAGATGATTCCATAATCATCTGCACTGCCAAATCCATATCTGAGTTGCTACATCTTACCCAAAATGCTTTAACTTCAACTGAAACTTGGATGTCAAACAACCATCTTGCTCTAAATCCCAATAAAACTAAACTTCTATTATCCCCCACAAAAAAAACTACTGCTCTGAACAAGAAAGATTTTTTGTCCAATCCCACAATAATACTGTCATTGAAGTCACTCCAAGAACTAAACTACTAGGGGTCATCATTGATGAAAATCTATCATTTGACCTTCATATCCATAGCAATATCAAAAAAATCACATCAAAAACTAGGCACCCTCTATAGATACAAACACCACCTTAATTTCACTCCTAAAAAGCTTTAGCTTCATCCTTTCTACTACCATCTCTACTATACGGTGCCCCAATCTTCATCAATATCCAATCCTCTCTGAAAACCAAACTGAACTCATGTTACAATAAGACTGCCAAATTTGCAACAAATTCAAAAAACTTAACACATCACTGCCTATCTCTACATCAACTGAACTGGCTCAAACTCCCACACTTCCTCACTTATTTACAATTAACCACTGCACATAAACTCATATACAAATCTTCAACTTGCCCCTCCCTCTCCTTCTTACTGACTATATACCATCCTAACAAGTCACTAAAATCCAAAAATACAATGATGTTGAAAGATGAAAAACCAAACCTTGCAGCTTGTACAGTCTCAAGACTATGGAATGCCCTTCCACCTTCTATTAGAACAATCAATAATCTTGCTCTCTTTAAGAAGTCTCTCAGAGAACACCTCTCTTCTTTCTGGCAATGTACTTATGCCAAAACAGCACCACCTAAAACCTGATTCACTTCTATAATCCTCTACAATATCACTATTATCTGAGCTTTCTCTGACCTGCTCAATGCAACTGCCTATGCCTAGAAGGGTCTATATTAGAACACTGAAAGTTTACAACTTTGAATGTTCTAATATTGACCCCTATTCAGCGAACATTGAAAATACCGAACCTGAAGAACACTGAATTATTTCCTAGGGAAAGAATTTGCTGTTCTGAGAAACACACACACAACACAAGCACATCAAAAAAACAGCAATTCACACACATACACTTAAAATCCTACATCTAATCCTACACTAAACTGTACATACACTACTATCTATCCACTTACCTTAACCCAAGCCCTAATCCTAAGGTCTGTCACTATCACACACTCACCTTACCCGCGCCCTAACCCTAACTCACCTACCCCACCCTAACCCTAAGGTCCGTCACTATCGCACACTTACCTGACCTTCGCCCTAACCCTAACTCACCTAACCCACGCCCTAACACTAACGTCCACACAAATGCACACTTACTTGCACCTGACCCATAACTTTCCACCACAGTGCTGAACATAGCAAAGCCACAGGAATGACCAACTGAATTCTTTCCCTAGGAAAGAATTCGGTATTCTGCAGCTTCGCTATTTTCAGCGTTCGCTGAATAGGGGTCGATATTAGAACATTCAAAGTTGTAAACTTTCAATGTTCTAATATAGACCCGCCTACAAAACTCCATCATTTAACATTCTAACTATTCCTACCTGATCAACTCCATCTTCAAAGATCCAATTGCAAATAATGATTGTGTGTAATGTTTGTGAACAACTTGTATGGTTATATTTATTTTATTCTATTTTCTTGTAGTGGGACTGTATATACACTGAATATTGTGTTATTTCTTGTATGTACCATTATTGTTTGTGGAGCTTTTCTCCATGGGCCTCTACTGAAAATGGGTTCATGACTTTCCCAGTTAACAAAAGCAATAGATAAATAAATAAATAAGATCTACCCGTGAGAAAACCAAACTGGGTCAAGCCAAGAGTTTGAAGGTTGCCTGTATCCTTGTTGACTTGCAGATAAGGCTGGTTTGGCTTACAGGTTGATAGTTGCCTGGGTCAGTTGGTGGGCCCCCTTTGTGCAAGGGAATTACTGTTGCTGTTCTCCACTCTTCTGGAACAAAGCCAGTGCTCAGGCTATGGTTAAACAGAGTGCCAAGTCCTTCTGTTAGATCTTGTTTTAGATTGTTAAGTAAGCAACCTGGGATGATATCTGGTCACAGAGAAGCCGTGTTGTTGGCCTTGGAGAATGCTTGTATGACCTGTTCTTTGGTGATGCTCAGTAGAAGACTTGTGTCAGGAATGCTTTGGGCAATGGCTGGTGGAGACAGAGAGTGATGCTATTGCCAAATCCGTCAGCTAGCAGGTTTGCAATTTCCTCAAGTTCAGTGTGAGTGGTACCAGCCACTATAAGTTCATCACACAGCTGGGCATTCCATTTTAGGTTTTGGACATAGCTAAAGAATGCCTTTAGATAGGGATGCTAATTTAGTCTCATAGCTAGCCTTTGACGACTTTACAGGATATCTGATTTACTTGTTCAAGCTGGAGGATATTCTTCCCCTGTTGAGTAAGTTCTCTCTCATTCTTAGATATCAGTTTCTTTCTTTTGTTATGCAACTTATGTATACTTAGAGTGTACCAGGATGGCTTATTTTTTTGGGACAGATTAGGTTAAATGCTACCAAACACCCGGGGATTAATGAAAGCATTTCTTTAAAACCCTTGTTAAAATATAGATCAAATTTTATTTAGATTTTTAATCTACTGGATGCTTGCTTAGTCTATTGGACATTCATTTAGATGGTTGTAATACTAACATGTAATTGTTTAATTGTTATATTTATTAATATTAACTAGTTTAATACATTGAGAATACAATGCATCTAATTATGTTGTTTATACAATTTGAACAATATATATGGGTTTGTGAAATGGGTAGCAGGCATTGAATATTTAATATTAGCATTTTATATTAGTATTATATTTAGAATTAATTGTGCATATATTATTTTTATTTATTTATTTTTACATCTTACATATATTGAAATGCATTTAAAGTTAGGTTCATGTTTGTTAACAAGGATAGGAAGGATATTTCTCCATTCATCTTGTATATATATATATATATATTCCTTTTTTACTTTTGGTTTTGAATTTTTTATTTAATTCTGCATTTTTTACATAATTTTCAATCAATGTATTTATATATATACATGTATTTTCACAAACGTTTGTGGTTGTTGCAAAGTAACCTTTAAGGGCATTTCATTAATTAAGAAATTTTAATTGGTTAATTGATCCTTTAAAATGTATATAAGAACATGCTGGGTGTACTTGAAATGTTAAGACTCTGATGATACCAGGTTTTCTGGTGAAAGCGCTCAGTCGTTGAAGTGTGGAATTGTGGATTAAATTGTGGATTTGTGGATTAAATTGCTTCCTACAGTTGTTCGTGGTCTTAGCCTTATTGTGACTTATATCCTGTGGTGGACCTGTTCATTTTTTCATTTGTTGTGGATTCCTGTTTTGGGGTCCTTCACACTGTTCATTACTGTTTGGTGAACCGAGGATTTTGAGCACTAGGCAAGATTTATTGTGAATATGGAGGCATTGCTTAAAGAACTTACCACCGTGTTGGGTAAACTGGTACGATTATATGAGGAGGAGAAGGCTAAAGATGACGTGACTCCTATTAGCCCTACGGAGACACAGGTAGAGCTGTATACTTTGCATTCACCCAGCGATATTACACCTGGACAGAGGGTCAGGTCTACAGCTACTTACAGTGGAATCGTTGGGCGAGATATGAATGGAAGTTTAACTGGAGCCAGTAATTCCAACACGGAAGTACCGCAAACATCGGGTACTATGGACTACAACACCCAGCAACGAAATATTTGCGCATGGTTAGAAACTCCTACGTTAGACGTAAATGGTGGTTTGAATGCGAAGGAACATGTGGGTCAAACCAACCAACAGCCTTTAACGTTACGTGAACAGATTTTTAAATACGAGAAGGCTTGCACCAAATTCTGCGCAGTACAACTAGATAGTTTATTTCTCACTAAATCCAGAGAAATGGGGCAGATTCCGATGGGTTTACGAATTTGGAAATTACCCACGGGAATCGAGGTTGACTCTAAAGCGTATGAGGAATTGATCGAGTTATACCAAAGGGCAGGTATGGATTTGCTTGACATTATATTAAGGCACAATGAAATTAAACTAAAAAAACTACGTGAAGAAATAGTACACTTGGATGCTAATATTACTCAAGATTTGTTATTTTTCCAGCATAAAAATCATTACGAGAGGGTTATCAAGAATGTTGATAATTTTGTGCATAAAAACAAGGCTATCAAAAACAAAAAGTTAGACAGGGATTGTAATGCATATAAAACAGGAACTGCATACCCACCGGGATGCAAGGTATTTAAACATCAACAAGAAACACCTATTAGGTTTGATTTTAATAATCGTAATGAAGAATGTTCTAATGAAAGTCGGGGTGAAGATAATAATAATTTTTTGGGCGAACCGGAATTACCACGGAGGTCCGAGAGACTTTTAAACAAGGGGAGAGACCGGGGCCAATTCCAGCGATCAAGTCCAGGAAGGAGGGGAATGAATTTCCATTGACTCCTTTCACCTCAGACTTTTCTGTTAATTTCTCTTTATGTGATGACATCAATGTTTTGTTTACATCCTTTTTGCCCACCGGTTCCTGCTTTCAAAATTGTAAAGTTAATGAGGGGGGTAATGAAGGGGTTTGTACTACATCTGCATGTGAATGCATACCTACTAATTTGAGCACCAATACAATTGGAGAACCTAACAACAACTGTTTTATTTCAATTGATGACGACAATGTTGATTATTTTGATAATGTCGAAATAGGGTTGGTCTTACAAGACAATAATATTGTGGAAATATGCCAACAGGGTGTGAATAGTAGTGACAAGCAAAGTGAGAGTAAAAACGGGTTTATTACAAGGGAACAATGTGAATTTGGTGATGTTTTACCAGTTTCACCATTTTGTTCAGATGCTTTAATGAATGAAGGGAGGGGTGACACCCCTATTAGTAGTGAAGATGACTATCTTAATGAAATAACATCTGAGAATTTGGGATTTCATTTGAACAATAATGATGTAGAAGTACATAGTGTTAGTATCATGTCTCCCATTCCAAAAGAGGGAATGAAACACAGTATTCAAAAGGAAATGGGGTACATTATATATAATTACACTGATCTAGTTATGAATGAATCCCATTTCAAATTATTCAGTAAAGGGGAAAAGTTTGTACCAAGTTTTGGTTTGGATGTAACTCAGTTATTAAAAAGTTTCAAGCTATTCATAAGGGAAATCAACTTGAAACTTTATTTTCATACATCAGGTACTGATAGTAATATACAAAATAGGTTGCACCAATCCAATTCACTTAGGAGGAAAAGTACATTCATGCCACCTACTAATAAAGAGATCAGCATTTTTGAAAGAATGGTTGAATATGAACTGAGGAGATTTTGCTTGCAAAGGGCTACTTATATTGACAATTTGACTAATAATGAAAGGGCAGTACTTAAGGCACTTACATCGACGGGCCAATACAGATGCATGAGACCTGATAAGGGTGGAGGGATGGTCATCATGCACAACATAGATTATGTTGGTCAGATGATGACCATTTTGAATGATGACAACACTTATGCTAGAGTATCGATCCATGAGATCAATTCGGCATACCAGAGAATAGATTTGTATTTATTAGATGCTTTATATCAGGGAGTAATTAATGAGGCAGACTTTCAATTTCTAGTAGTGAAGTTTCCAAATATGCCAAAATTTTTTGGCATACCCAAGGCCCATGAGGGAACCGACTTTCTTCAGTTTCGCCCCATTATTTCAGCAAAGGGTTCTAAGACCGAGCCCTTGGCAGCATTTGTTGATTTTTATTGTAAAAAGCTTTAATGGATGCTGAACACATACTGAAGGATTCATGGCACTGTCTAGAAAGACTAAATTCAATTGACTTTTCTAAACTGGGTAACTTTGGCTTTTTAACAATTGATGTTGTTAATCTATTCTCAGTTATTCCTCACTTAGAGGGTCTAGAGCTTTTTTATGACAGTTTACATTCAAATAGGAAATTTGATATTGAAAAATTGGAAATTTGTTATGGGCTAATGGAATTGATACTTAATAACAATTTCTTCATGTTTGAAGGTGAAAGGTACAAACAAATAACCGGGGTAGCAATGGGTGCTAAGTGTGCCCCGGTCTATGCTAATTTAGTTCTTCTAGCATGGGAACAAAAGCACATCCTTAATTCTAGATTTGGAAAAAATATACTGTCTTATAATAGATTTCTTGACGACCTACTTATTTTATGGAAGGGCGACGAGGATAGTGTTGGGGAATTCATGGACTATTTAAACAACTGTTCTAGATTTCTTAAATTTACATACAATTGGAATTGTGATTGTGCTAATTTTTTGGACATCAGGATTTCCAAGAATGAAACAGGATTTGTAAGTAATATATATAGGAAACCTAGTTATGCAAATTCTATGCTGCACTATACCAGTTGCCACCCTATGCATCAAAGGAGGGGTTTGGTCAAAGGTCAGATGGTTCGTCTCTCTAGGTTGATCAGTGATGATGAGGAGTTTAAAAAAGAGATTTATACACTCATTGGATTATTTTTAGAGAGGGGCTATCCTTTGACACTTTTAATTAGAACTAAAAAAGAAGTGTATAAGAAGAGGAAAAGCAAATATTCCCCAATTTTGAGAACAGGGGTTATGGATTCAGTTTTGTGTGGATCTAATAGTGAAGACAATAATGGGGGTATGGGCAAAGATGGGCCTAAATTTATTTTGAAATACAATGACAATTCTTTGGAAATTTGTACAAATTTAAAAATGTTATGGGACTACTTTCTAAGTGAAGGTTTAAAATTAATCCTGGGTGATGCTCCTGTAATAGTTTTTAGTAGGGGAAACAACTTGAAAGACATACTAGAAAGAAAAAGTGACAACTTTGTGAGATCACAAATGAACAGATGTGGTTGTTGTAAATGGTGCAGATACATAGCAGTAGGTTCCAACCTCATTGTAGCAGGTTTTGGTCGTACCATCGCATGTCCTGGACGTTGCAATTGTGTCACCAAGTATTGTGTATATGTTGCATCGTGCATGACATGCGATGCCTTTTACGTGGGCAAGACTACAAGATGTTTAAAAGAGAGAATTAGGGAACATTGTGGTTCCATTAGAAGAAAGGATGACCACAATGCCCTATATTTACATAGTAGAACTTGTCACGAATTTAAAAAATTTTTATTTTTTGTAGTAGATAAAATTAAACCTGATACATTTGGAGATGTTGATAATCTTGTTGCCCTTCGGGAGATGGAATGGCAGATTAGGTTAAATGCTACCAAACACCCGGGGATTAATGAAAGCATTTCTTTAAAACCCTTGTTAAAATATAGATCAAATTTTATTTAGATTTTTAATCTACTGGATGCTTGCTTAGTCTATTGGACATTCATTTAGATGGTTGTAATACTAACATGTAATTGTTTAATTGTTATATTTATTAATATTAACTAGTTTAATACATTGAGAATACAATGCATCTAATTATGTTGTTTATACAATTTGAACAATATATATGGGTTTGTGAAATGGGTAGCAGGCATTGAATATTTAATATTAGCATTTTATATTAGTTTTATATTTAGAATTAATTGTGCATATATTATTTTTATTTATTTATTTTTACATCCTACATATATTGAAATGCATTTAAAGTTAGGTTCATGTTTGCTAACAAGGATAGGAAGGATATTTCTCCATTCATCTTGTATATATATATATATATATATTCCTTTTTTACTTTTGGTTTTGAATTTTTTATTTAATTCTGCATTTTTTACATAATTTTCAATCAATGTATTTATATATATACATGTATTTTCACAAACGTTTGTGGTTGTTGCAAAGTAACCTTTAAGGGCATTTCATTAATTAAGAAATTTTAATTGGTTAATTGATCCTTTAAAATGTATATAAGAACATGCTGGGTGTACTTGAAATGTTAAGACTGATGATACCAGGTTTTCTGGTGAAAGCGCTCAGTCGTTGAAGTGTGGAATTGTGGATTAAATTGTGGATTTGTGGATTAAATTGCTTCCTACAGTTGTTCGTGGTCTTAGCCTTATTGTGACTTATATCCTGTGGTGGACCTGTTCATTTTTTCATTATTTTTTTGGGACGACCTGGTATTAATCCTGTCAGGTACAGCTGAGACAATACATTTGTTTAAGTGACTATATAGGGCATTTGTGCACTCTTCTGCACAGGAGTCATTGCTAGCTGTGTTAGCAGGGACTTTGAAACTTTTTATGAGGCAACTTTGTAGGCTAGAGTTTGCTTTGCAGAAATGTTTCAGTTTTTGATCCTGGTGTGATCTTTCCTTCAAACAAGACTGATTTATGGTCTGAACTTACCAGGGAGGGCAACACACACAGAGTAGTGCAGTGACCCTCCATGTTGGTGAGCAGTGGGTCTAAGACATTTGATCTGCCTTGTGAGGATTCAGACCAACTGTTCCAGGGCATTTAAATTAACAAAATCCAGGAAACTCAGAGTGATCATGTTTCTGCTTGTATAAGTCGCCCAGTCAATGGAAGGATAGCTGGAATCTCCCATAACCAAGGTGTTTGTCTGTATACTGAGTGAGTCTAGTGAGTCCAGGTGAGGGGTGTGCTTCTCCTGGTTCATGGTGGGAGATCTGTAGCTAGCGATGATGTGGTAGGGTATTTTGCCTATAGTTATTTGGACCTGGAGTATCTTAAGAGTCTTCCACTGTTTTACAAGTCTCCCTGGACTATATGAAGAGAGACATGATTGACCTCATTGAATATGTGTCCCAGGCAGGTATGTCCCTAGCCTTAAGCAGCATTCTACTGTCACTCAGAATGATGCCTCAATACAAACATAAAATGATTGACTATAACAACTGTCTTAGTTTCTGATGTCATTCAAAGGGGATCCAGTACCTGACAGCCTGGGATGACATGACTGACAAGCCATGATACCTTTGCCAGAGATGGTCTGCATCTGTCTCCCTTGGGTTTCAGGCTCCTGGCAAAGGCTCTTGCCTCCCCCATAGTGCCTATTTTAGGCAATGCCATGAGGCAAAAACTACCAACATGAATTTTATCAAAACGTAAATTAAAGGTTATGCTGCAAAATCATAGGAGTCTAAACATGAAACTTCACTCATTGCAAGCATTCCTAACTCTGGAAGAATTTGACATTTGTGCAGTCTCAGAAACTTGGTTCAAAGCTGCCGAGAGCACCCCAGCCATACCAGGTTACTCATCCTATCATTCATTCAGACTCCAAGCGATAGGCAGCAAAACAAAAGGAGGTGGAGTTGCAATATTTATAAAAGACATACACACCTCAAGGCTGGTCATACAGTATGATGCACAGGAAATACTCCAGGTGCAGTTAACAATTGACAAGATCCCTGTTCAAATCATAGCTAGCTACAGGTCTCCAACTCTGACTCAAGATGCCCACAACACCTATCTGGACCTCTTTGAAGCTATCAAGATTTAACCCTTTACCCTGATCTTGGGTGAATTTAACTATACAACCATAGAATGGAAGAAATAATCATGCCAAAACACAAATGCCCAGAGTTTCCTTGGTTTTGTCAATGCAAATGCCTTGAAACTGTTGGTTGACACCCCCATGAGAGGTGAACATTTTTTGGACTTGGTATTAACTAACATAAGTAACCACTGCAGCATCCCTGCACTATCATCATCCCTGATAAGATCCAATCACAAAGCAGTCACTTTCAAAGTTGCCATCTCCCCCATCTCCCTCCCCCAGCTAGAGTCAAACAAAAAAAAATTCTCTAAAGCTGATTACAACCTCCTGAGGGAAGGAATAAACAGATTTACAACCTCCTTCCCCTCCACAGAAACTGGCACATATGCCCAAACTTACACAAAAGTACAAAATGAGCATTTATGTAGATGCATAGAATCAGGAATACCAGATGGGACGAAATTCTCCTCCTCAAGGAACAGTAAACCTGTCTGATGGACATCTACAATAAATAAACTCTATAATAAAAGAAAAAAAAAATTGCTGTCCAGGAACAAGAAGGAGTAGGTGCCTAATTAGAAGCAATCTCTCCTTAGCCTGAACAAGCAAATAAGAGCACTGATGAAATCCTCCAAAGCAAACTTCAAGCCCAAACTGACCACATGTACAAAAGACAATCATAAGGCTTTCTTCACGTATGTCCGCAATCTCAAAGGAAGCACTCAGATCTGCTTGGAACTGGTGGTCAAGGACACCACATACACAAACCCTGTAGATATAGCCAGCCTGCTGGCAGACAGATACAGTGAAAATGTCACTCCTCTGTCCCCCATCATTAAAACTGAGCATTCCCAGTACCTGCCTCTCCCTTATCTCTAGGGAGCCAGTCATCACTGCCCTCACAAAGGCAAAAAATACAGCCTCCATGGAACCCGATAACATCCTAGGCTGCATCCTACATGAACTCAGGCAGGAACTTATAGCACCATTAGGCAAGCTATTCATCCAAAGCCTGAGTACTGGCTTCAACCCAGCCGAGTGGAAGATAGCTACTGTCATCACTTTGCACAAAGATGGAGCGTCCACTGCTCCAGGAAATTATAGACCCATCAGTCTAACTAGCCTGATTTGCAAGGCCATGGAGCGGATTATCATGGACCTCATTAACAAGAACATTGGCAACCTCCAGACACTTGATCCCACACAGTTTGTTTTTTTTAGGGGGAGGTCATGCCTGTTAAATTTGGTTGACTTCTTTGAGACAGCCACCAAGGTCATAGATGAGGGGAAGATGGTACACACCACCTAGCTTGACCTGGCCAAGGCGTTTGATAGTATTCTCCACTCAGGTATAATAGATAAACCCTCTCAACTAGGCATCAATCCCTATGTTACCAGATGGGTAGCAAACTGGCTCACTGATAGAACCCACCTAGTCAAAATAGGGGAAGCTACCTCAAGTAATAGACCAATAACAAATGGTGTACCCCAGGGATCGGTCTTGGGGCCTCTGCTGTTTGGGATATACTTCTCAGAGGTGCAGGCCTAATCTAGTGGGCTGTAGCTGACCAAGTTTGCAGATGACTGCAAGCTGGGTGTTGTCATCAATTTCCCTAGTGATGTGGACATCCTGCAAGAGGGTCTCACCCAAACAAATGACTGGTGCCAGAAACATGGCCTCAAACTGAATGTCCAAAAATGCATCACCATCCCTTTTGGGGAGAATGACATCCCCACAGATTATCACATTGATAATAAGGTACTAAGCACACAATCAGTTGTGAGGGACTTGGGAACTCAAGTTGATGGCAAACTGAAGTTTGACCACCATATTGCCTCCGTTGTACAGAAAGTTTTCTACATTGCCCACCTCATTAGTAAGGGTATCTCATCCAGGGACAAGGTGGTCATAACAATCCTGTATTCTTCACTTATAAGACCAATTATTAAATACCATGCCCCTTTCGACATGTACCTCACAAAGCATATGCAGCAGCTGGAGAGACCACAGAGATTCTTCACCCAGAGAATCCAGGGCCTCAAACCTCTACCTTACACAAATAGGGGAAAGCGCTGTCCCTCTACTCAGTTTCCTACAGATTCCTCAGAGGTGACATATGTCTGGCATACAAAGCAATCTCAGACCCCATCCTGATGGGACTGCTACATATCTGCAAGTCAAGCTCCATGCGAGTGACCCACACATGAGACCTCAACAACCTGGTCTGTGACATCAATAAGACTTGTTGGTGGAACATATTTTTGTCCATAGACTCCCTCTTTTATGGAATAGACTCACTCTCCATGTAAGGCAGAGTACCTCATTAAAACTTTTTAAGCATAACCTAGATAACTGGATGTGGAACAGAAAATACAACCCCTGGGATTCTACCTATGTCCCTGCTGGACAGTGGCATAGGGTGCTGACTTGTTGGAACATGGGCTAAATTCTTTGCTAGGCTTGTAAGGGCCTCAGGGCCAATACCCTAGTAACTTCCAATGATCCTATGAAGTGTATTTGAATTTAATGAAGATGGATTCACCTCCACCATTGGTTCTTTCATGCTCATTTTTAGGTCTGAATGTGTGAAAGGCATTGTAGCCTTGTAGGGCTGGGGTTCTCTCTGCGGCCTCGAACCAAGTCTCAGTGGCTGCACAGACATTAGCGTCTTCCAAGGTTAGAAGTCCTTCCAGGGAGGGCAGTTTACTGTTTAGGCTCCTAGCATTAAGCAGCATGACCTTGAGTTTGTCGCTGATTTCTTTAAGTCAGAATTTTTGATGTTTTGACATTGCCTAAAAAGGCAATGTGGGGGAGCAAGCATCGTTGCCAGTATCCAAAAGTCTTGAGGAGACAGGTGAAGGCCATCTCTGGCAAACAGCATGGTCTACTGTCCATGTTTTCTGAGGTGGTCAGATACTGGATCCGGCTGGATTGACACCAGCAGCTAAGTCAATTACTGAAATCAGTCATTTTTTCTGTATTGTGGTATCATCCTAGGTGAAGGTAAAATACTGCTTAGGGTTAGAAACATACATCATGTCTCTCTTCATATAGTCCAGAGAGGTACGTCTCAAGCTATTCACTCCAACATGTGCTATGACTGAGTCATAATGGTAATTGTTGCTGAGTGACTCCAGTGCGTGTGTGAGTTGATGGATCCTGTGGCACCTGGCAGGCAGCTGTCCATGACATTGTCTTTGTCTAACCTGGTGAGAGGGACATCCGTGTGTCTCACTGTTGAGTTACCTGTAACTAGGACATAAGGTTTTGAGGTGTTCTGCCTTAGGGGCTTAATTGTTTTTTTTTTTTTTTTTTTAAAAACGGGGCTTAAATGTTGAGACACTAATATGTTTGTTGTCATGTGTAGTTGTGGATTCCATTTGTGTACTAGTATGTGTAGGTTTTTAGCGCTTGGGAGGTCTCTAGTCCTTTGGTAGATTCTAAGTGAGTACTGCCACATATGTGGGTTTATGTGTCTCGATCTTACATTGTGTGAGTGGAGAGGTGTGTGTGCTGACAACCTGTTTTATATATTGTTTATTATTATATTAGATTTGTGATTCTAGTTTCATGGTATAGATTCATCTCTAACATACTATATTTGTTTGCTTTAGGAGCAAGTAGTTGTCAGTATACATGAGTCAATTGCTACATTGCCTCGGGATGCCCATGTCAATCAGACTGGCTGGAAAATGTTGGGAAACTGACTGTCCATAGTATCAGTTAATTCTTAAGTACTAATTTGTGAGAGGGCAAATTAGATCAGCTATTTCTTTGAGATTAACAAGTGAACTCATTCTATAGAAGATCAAGGATGAAAAGTGGGGCGACATTGCTCAGTGCTCAGCTGAGTTGTCTGCAGTGCAGAAGTGTGCAACTGCATTGCCTGCAGAGCAGCAGGGAACCATGGAGGGACTGTTGTCTGTGGAAAAAATTGTTTTGAGGCATTTGTGTCTATACATGGCACTGCTAATCCCCATTGCATGGTACACAGCTACAAGGAAATGTGAAGCTGATATACACATGAAATTAAACAGTTTTAAACTAGTCTGCCAATAGAAAATCACACAATGATCCTTCCTCCAGCAATTCCCATCTCAGACAAGGCTATATCCACATCCTTCTGCAATAAGGGTGCATGGGAGACCTTCTTAATGTGATGGCTGGATTTGAGTTCAAGTCTATGAAAAACAGGCTAGATTCAACATGTCTGGATCTAGTCCATGCTAACAAAGCAATATTACAGTGCAAAGCAGGTGCAGGCAATAAGAAGGCACAAACAGTAAAAACAGTCAAAACGGCACAAATTAATGCAGAAAAACAGCAAAATACAGATGAAAAAGTGCAGACCAAACTCAAAATAGGCTTACTGTCTTGTTCTTATCTTTTGATGGCTTGGATTTAAGCAGAAACACTCTGGACATCTGGCAAAGGATGCCAAATGCAGAGCAGTTCTGGTTAATTGAACTTTAACCAGAACAAAACCACTTGTAATAATAGGCACAATAATCCTTCAACCAGCAATTCCCAGTTCAGAAGGGTGGAAGCTACCCTTTCCTGCCACAAGAGTGTAGACCGCAAACCTTCCTTATATCAAAACTAAGAGGCTTACAATAACAGTTACAATTTAATAATGCTACTAACAAGCAATAAAACACGCAGCAGAAAAAAACTGCAACTGAACACTTTTAAAAGCAAGCAGCAAAAGGCATGATAAACTAATAAACTAGGAAGAAACACAGATACAGTAAAAACAGCTGAATAAAGTGCATTTTCAAGTGAGTGGGAAGGGAGGAAACAGAAGATAATTCAGGATTAGGAAATTAAGAGGGTGGGCCTTCCCAAACGATCTCTCTGTACTCAGTAAAATGAGCTAATGAGATGGTAGTGGAAGGAGTGTCCAAAATCAGATTAATAGTACGGGTGGACAACTCAAAAGCCACCAAGTTCAAGAGTACAACAGTTGCTTCCAAAAATTTCTAGTTAAAAGGAAATACTTTTTCTCATCTCCTCCCACTAATTAACTAACTGGTTGTTATTCACTGTCTGCAAAGTAGTTCTTTTCAAACTTTTCTAACTGACCCTGGCCAAAACCTCTTAAAACTCCGACAGAAAAAAAAAAAACTAAAACAAAACAAATACATTATAAGAAAAATATAAAAAATATATGTAACCAAACATTAAATGAAAAACTTCAATTCAAAATCATATTCATACAGAAATCAGCAATAGTCAGGCAGAGAATAGCAAGCAAGTTAAATAAACACTTCAGCTAAATAAATGTGCCCCCACAAAATTTCTAGTTAAATAGGAATGCTGTTCCTCAGCTCTTCCCACTAATTAGCTGGATGTTATTCACTCTCTGCAAATGAGTTATTTTTTAACTTTTCAACTGAACCTAGCCAAGATGTCTTAAAACTCCAAAAGAACAAAAAACTTAAAACAAAGCAAATGCAATATAAGAAAAAGTTATATTACTTTGCAGATATAAAAAAATGTTTTCTTTTTGTGATGTATTAATTTTCAAATGACATCGTTTTGATTAATATCAACAAGATAAACAATATATTGCACAGCTCAGGATCCCTGTGCAAGAACAGGACAGCATACATTAAGTAACTCTTGAAAATGCCTCTATAATGAATGTGGCCAAGCTGAGGTCTTATAGTAGCATGGTATTTAATTGTCTTTAACTGATATTCTACTTTAAGTATTACTGAATCATAGGTTCATAGGTGTGTACTAGGTTAATGGCCCTGGAGCCTTTTATAAGCCTAGCCCATAGGATTACCTTGGCATCATGCCACGCAACCTTAATTCCTACAGCCTCTGTCGAGTAGAGCCACTGGAGTAATCCCCATGGTGAATTTTCTGTTTTCCATCCACTCATCAAGATTTCACTTGAAGAAGGCCAGTGAGGTGCTCTGCTTGACATGTATGGGAAACTTATTCCAAAGCATGGACAGTATCTGGGTTATGAACCTGTCCCTCCAGTTTCTTCTGTTGATTGTGGTGATGAGGTTGAGGTCCTTGGAGCATGTAGTGCAGAGGGATTGGAATTTCTTTAGATGTAGCATTTCTAACAGAGCTGGGTCAGACGTGGCTTTGTAAGTCAAACAAGTAGGTGATATGAGACAGAGAATAGTTGGAGTTTTTTGAGTCTGTCCATCTAGGACAAGTGTTTGAGGCCTAGGATCCTCTTTATGAGGTACTTTTGTGGCCTCTCCAGTTGTTGCAAGTGTCTAGTGTGGTACATTCCAAATGGGGCATTGTACTCAATGATTGGCCTAATGAGGGAAGAGTAGATGGAGACAATGACTTCCTTCTTCCTGGATGCAAAACCCTTAGTAATGAGATGTGCCACATAGAAGGACTTTCTGACCACAGTGGCAATGTGGTGGTCTAAAGAGAGGTTGCTGTCAACCCATGTTTCCAGATCTTTTATGACACCTTCTGTGTTCAGTGGACTACCATCGATGTGGTAATTCATTGGAACCAGGTTTTTCCCAAAATGGATGGCAACACATTTTTTGGCATTGAGTTTAATGACATGGTTCTGACACCAGTTGCTAGTCTCAGTGAGGCCTTTCTGTAGGATGTCAACATCACTTTGGGGAGTTAATTATGGCTCCCAACTTGCAATCATCTGTGAACTTTGTCAGCCAGAGTCGTGTTGGCCTGGACTTCAGAGAAGTAGATACCAAGCAGGAGAGGAACCAGGACTGAACCACGTGGGACTCCACTTGTGACTGGTTGGCAGTCTGACTTGGAGTCAGCTACTTTCACACTGTGGGTTCTATCTCTGAGCCAGTTTGCAACCCACCTAGTAATATAGGGGTTGATGCCTGGCTTAGTGAGTTTTTCTATGATTCCAGAATGGAGAATGGTATCAAAGGCCTTGGCCAGATCAAGGCAGGCAGTATGAACCACCTTGCCTTCATCCACAGCTCTGGTGACTGACGCAAATAAGTCGATCAGGTTGAGCAGGCATGATCTACCCTTCACAAAACCAAACTGTGTGGGATTCAGAGTTTGGAGATTCCCTAGATCCTTGTTTATTAGGTCCATGATGATGTGTTCCATAGCTTTGCATATCAGACTTGTCAGGCTAAAGGGGTGATAATTCCCAAGGTTTGTATTTGCTCCTCCTTTGTGGAAAGGGATGACTGTAGCATTGCGCCATTCGGTAGGGACAAAGAGTGAGGTGAGGCTTTGATTGAACAGGGCACACAGGTAAGGTGCCAGCTCAGTCTGTAGTTCATGTATAACACAGCCAGGGATATTGTCATATAAAATATATATTAAAAATATAAATTATCAGTGTTGTAAAAATGATTTTATAACAAAATTTTATAGCACTTTGTTTGTTTGACAACTTCAATTCTGTTTACTCTCTGTCTTCACCTCTGATTGATTATATAACTTTTTTGTCATTATTTCAGTGTTTGTAACTTCTGCTACTCTGTAGTATGTTTTTGTAACTTTTGCAAAGCTCCTTGGACCTCTGCTGAGAAGGGACATCACCCAGTCAGACTTCCCTGATAAACAAAGGCAAATAAATAG
The DNA here is from genome assembly GCF_019279795.1 of Protopterus annectens. Taxonomy (NCBI): domain Eukaryota; kingdom Metazoa; phylum Chordata; order Ceratodontiformes; family Protopteridae; genus Protopterus; species Protopterus annectens. The sequence goes on along the minus strand of NC_056737.1, from coordinate 1,497,532,728 downwards.
ATTATAAATATGCTGAGAAAGAATGTGTCTTGTCTTTTCAACTGAAAATCATGCAGATATTTCTCCATAACTTCTTTTACACCAACTTTTAATGCGTGGCATGTATCTTTGAATCCTGTTGTTGGTTTGCATTTCCTACTGTCTCTGGCATTGTTTTTTCAGTCCCATCCCAATGAAACTATGAACAATGTTTCCTTAATTCAAACATTAGTCATCCCCTGGGATTCGATAATGCCTACACTAATTGTATTCTAAGTGTACAGCGCTCTGAGTGAACAGACAACACAGACATAATTCAGACCTTCTTAATCTTAATCTTAGTTTTCCTACTGATATTCTTGCAACTTTAAATAATGACAGGGATTCATAAAGGTTGACACAAAGTATAGACTACATGTACACTTAGTGTAATCTTTCTGAACAGGATTGCACTGGTGTGTAACAACTCCTTTTTTGACTATCATGTGGGCGTTGTTGTCTTCAGAAAACAATCTCAATGTAAAGAAAGCTACTCCTGAATGTAAACTCTGGTTGCTCCCTTTTATTTACTTTTCTCCACAAATTTCCAAATAGCATTTTAATCCATCATCTAGTCTCTTATTCATCTTACACATTTTGGCTCTTCTTCTTCTTCTTTCGGCTTTTCCTGGTTAGGGGTCTCCACAGCAGATCACCTGTCTGCTCATGACTGGCAGTGAAGTTTTACGGTGTTGAGTTGCCAGCACAGTGCTCAACCTTCCACAGAAGGCAGTCACATGCATGCACTCATGTCTAGGTCCAATTTAGAGTGTCCAATCCACCTATAGCATGTCTTTGGGATGTAGGAGGAAACCGGAGCACCTGGAGGAAAGCCACATGATCACAGGGAGGACATGCACACTCCAACAGAAGGCACCCCAGCTGAGGATCAAACCAGAGAAGCTCTTGCTGTGAGGCAGCAATGCTAACCACTTTACCACCACTCATTTTGGCTCTATGGTTATATAATTATTCTTTTCCTCTAGCAACCAGTGATGTGCAGAAGCCAAAGTGAATCATATCTCACCTTCCTTGATTTACTTCCACAGCTCGCTCTCTATTAAAATGTTCCAGGAAATGGCCATTTTGGACTTAATATATGTAAGTCTGTTTTTTTGGCCATTCAGTGTCTGTGTTTTGGGTGTTGCTGTAGCTGGTCCCAACATTTTAAATGGTTACCATTACAGATGCTCTACTGTTTTGATTACATCTCACCATTATTTGTTCATTTATTACCTTTTTATTTATTTATATATTGGCATTTGGTACAACATGGGCATTAAACAAATAAGAATAAAATTTATAAGCATGACAGTGTTCAAATAAAGACAGGCTATAATCCTAATAAATACTTTTCTTACAGTGTATCCAAAAATAGAGAAGTGTTAGTACATTAAGAATCATTTTGTGATGTTACTCATACATAATTTTAAATTCCAGCTATACGTTAATAGAAGTACAATGGTAACAAAGATTGTGCCGACACATAGCAAGTTTTAGTTATAGTGACCACTTGCTCTTATGCAATAAAAAGGTGATATACATAAAGACAGCAGTGTAATTAAAAGTGAAGTTGAAAGGAAAACGTAGGATTATCACTGGAGAAAGGGATTATAAAGTTCATAGCAGAAGAGTTTTGTATTGTATCCGATAGTAGAGAGCCAAACTATGGACAGCATCAGAACAGATGGAAACCCGAATGGAAATGATAGTGACTACTTAGGACAGACACTCTCATATGCTTCAGATATACTACTAAGGTATAATAAATAAAACTCCTGCACTGCAGGCATACCCATCATTATTGTGTAAAATGAGTACTTGAAAAATTAGGATCAGGCAGCGATATTTTGTTTTGCTGTGATTAGCTCTAAGGCATAAGTGTCTGGTGTGAAGGAGTTTTATTCCACGTGAATCAGGTTGATTTTGTCACATGCCTTAACAGTTATATTCTCTATAAAATAAGTATATAGTACTTCTTTAGAGGAATGATTGTTCAGGATACTTTGAATGTTTTAAGTGACATTGTCTTGATATTATAAGTTCAAAGGTCCATAGGTAAGTAGTAAGGTAATTGGTCTTGTAAGCTATTTTAAGCCTAGCCAGTTTCACTTTTGGGGCTTGAATTAACCTATCTTATTTGGATTTAAATCAGTCTTACACATCCAATGATTGGTAATTATATATTTCATCTAGAGAGAATAACTGGGATTGTACCAGGGATCATTTAAGGGGGCCCATGCATGGGAAAAAGCATTTAGTAGTTGCCACTGTCCATTGTCAATATGGGGCAGTCCTGAAGTAAATTTTCTGCTTTCCATCCATAGAGCTAAGTTGCGCTTGAATATGCACAGGGATGTGTTTTATTTTATGTGGATGTGGAGTTTATCCCAGAGCAGTGGTATTGTCTGCAAGATATACCTGTCCCTCTTAGCCATTCTCTTGATGTTGTAGAAGAGTTTCAGATTCCTACACTCAGTATTTCTGATGCCATTTAACTTGCTGATATGTAGAAAATTCATCACTACCGCATAGGAGGATAGCTTGTATGCCAGATGTCAGTTTGTAAGATACTGAGTGTAGTGTCAGGACTTTGAGTCTGTCATGTAGGACATATTGTTTAGGCCTTGTATCCTTTTAGTAAGGTATTGCTGTAGGCATTCCAGTTGTTGCATGTGTCTGGACACATATGCCAAAGGGGGCATTATACTCAATGACTGGCCTAATGAGGGCTGAGTAAAGGGGGCAATGACATCCCTATATCCAGTCACAATCCCTTTGATTATAAGCTGTGCAATAAAGAAGGGCTTTTTTATGAAAATGGACATATGGACAAAAGTTAGTTCACTGTCCACATAAGTTCCCAAATCCAGAAAAACTAGGTCAGCTCTTAGGGCCATATCGTCAATGTGGTATTTCCTAAGGGTAAAGATTTCCCAAAGGATATGATAATGGATACTTAATGGCATTTAATTTCAATCCATGATATTAGCAACAGTTAATTATTTGAGGTAAACATTCTTGCAGTTTGACCAAATCATGTTGGGATTCAGTGACTGTGTGCAGACTAATGTGGGTTGTCTATGACAGGAGGTGTCAAACACTTTGGTGTATTCTGATAACATTGCCTTCTTTGTCGAATGTACATATTCTCATTCTGACTGAGTTTTCCCTGGATTACTTACTATCATTCTGTTTCAGAAAGACCTGCAGTCATGCAAATTGCTGATTTAACAAACTGCACATAGTGGTGTGTGTGTGTGTGTGTGTGTGTGTGTGTGTGTGTGTGTGTGTGTGTGTGAAGGAATTTCATTGATTTTGTTACATGTTTTGACATATGTGTATGTACGTGTGCACATGTGTACTCACGCGTGTGTGTGCGTGTGTGGGTGTGTGAAGGAATTTCATTGATTTTGTTACGTTTTAACATATGTGTATGTACGTGTGCGCACATGTGTACTCATGTGTGTATGTGTGTGTATGTGTGTGTGGGTGTGTGCATGTGTAAGCATGTTTGTGTGTGCTTGTGCTTATGCGTGTATGTTTGTGTATGTGTGTGTGTGTGTGTGTGTGTGTGTGTGTGTGTGTGTGTGTGTGTGTGTGTGCATATGTGTGCATGCATGTGTAAGCAAGTTTGTGTGTGCTTATGCTTATGTGTGTGTGTGTGTGTGTGTGTGTGTGTGTGTGTGTGTGTGTGTGTGTGCATGTGTAAGCATGTTTGTGTGTGCTTGTGCTTATGCTTATGCGTGTGTGTTTGTGTGTGTGTGTGTTTGTGTGTGTGCATGCATGTGTAATCATGTGTGCGTGTGTGCTTATGCTTATGTGTGTGTGTGTGTGTGTGTGTGTGTGCGCGCGTGCACGTCTGCATATGTAAGCATGTCTGTGTGTGCTTGTGCTTATGCTTATGCATGTGTGTTTGTGTGTGTGTGTGTTTGTTTGTGTGTGTGCATATGTGTGCATGCATGTGTAAGCATGTTTGTGTGTGCTTATGCTTATGCGCGTGTGTGTGTGTGTGTGTGTGTGTGTGTGTGCACGCGCGCGCGTCTGCATATGTAAGCATGTTTGTGTGCGCTTATGCTTATGTGTGTGTTTGTGTGTGCATGCGCGTGCAAGCACATGTTTTCTGCACTGTACTGGTATCAGTTGTTTGACTTTGGAGGCACTGATTCTCATTACCCTGAATAGTATAAACCAGATACTGAAAATAAAAAAATAAATAAATTAAAGAAAAATGCTCACACCAAACTGTTGATATTTCTATCAAAGTTCATTTATCATACTAGATGTACTTAAACATCAGTACCAGCTAGATTTTACATCTTGTTCTCCCCAAGAAAAGTTAAGTGTTAACATGTTTAAGCTCTCCTCTAACATTAAACTTGGATTCCTATTCATTCAGTTTTAATTACTATGCTAATACATCTGTCTATTGGAAAGCCAGACCAACTAATGGCTGACAAATGATATTTGATTTTTCTTTCTCATTTACACACAGCAAAGTCAGTCCTAAGAAAGTTCATATTTGCAATATAAATTTCACAAGTCCTTGTTTAAAACTAAGGCCCTTAGTATCATAGATTATGTGGGAAAGGGCATTTGTAGTCATTCAAAGGGCACAAATGAGAGGAAAATGAGATTTTTTTCCTTTCAGATTTGTTGATATTAGAGAGGTCATAAAGTTGGCTCGAGATTCACTGCAGGGATGTTTTGTACATATTGTGTTTGTTTTCCATTTTCTCTGTTTACTTAACCTTTAAAGTCTAATATTGCCAGTTTCACAGCGACTGCTTCAAGCAAAGCAGAGTTATATATTTTTTGCATCACCTCACTTAATTCATTTCTTTCTTTTACATCTCAGACTGATTTAATTTTTCTTCATCTCCATGGAGACTAACTTCACCTGCTAAGTATTTTAAATCATCAGCAATGATACATTGAGCAGTTATTGTTCCATATACCTATATTTTTGAGTTTCACACCTGGGATTTTACATCATGACTGCTTCTCTAATTTAAAAAAAAAAAACTTTCATTTCAAACTGATGTCAGCAAAAGTGCATATTTCTGTCTTTTCTTCTGTGAATATCATATTTTAAAATGGCAGATAACATTACTTACTATGGTTCTTCATTTGTAAACAGTTTATTTGCTTTTGTCTCATTATTTTCAGTTTATTCAACAGTTGCATATAAAGGATACACATTCCCATAAAAATACTGGTAAAGGAGGTGGTGAATGTGACAAAGATGTTTTTTTATGCATAAGCAAAGTGATTGCCTCTGTATACATTTATCAAACCAAATGTGAGTTATTGAAACTCTGTGGCTTTGGGAATGTATAGTTTTGCCAAAGTGGTAAACAGCATGAATGAAGGATAGCTTATTAACACAACTTCGGTATCTCAACTGCATGCACCCACAAACAAACATGTAATGAGTATTTCCTGTCCCTATACACAGTGGAAAGTCTAGTTTTGCTAGATTTTTTTTCTTTTTGTGTTTTTTACCAATTGGTTTTCTGTAATGCCTGGCCCAGCAATATATGGTGGTCTGAATCCGCATTAAACAAGCAGAATTAAATACCTTAAAACTAAATGGACGTACAGAGATATAGTATGTAAAAGAGAGAGAGAGAAATCATGCTGCAAGGTGTTATTTGTAGCGGTATTAATTCCATCTTTGCATAATGAAGAAGATGAGGACAAAATGTGGCCTCTGAGAAAGCAGATTATGAAATGGAAACCCACTGTAGCATGAGGGCGCTAAAAATAGACTAGAAGAATGGGGTAGCAGGGGGGAAAGAAATGTTGAGACAAAGGATACAAGTTTTTTCTTTTGATTTTTTTTTTTAAGAAAAACTACTACCTGAGCACTGTGATTGTCTGCATTACTTTTAACATATTTTGTTTATTTTAATTTTTGCCTTACCTGCATTCCAGATCATGTCTATTTCTTGTATCTACTAGGGAGTCACATCAGTTTCCTTACTTTTTTAATTTCTCTACGTATCCATTTCCAGTAAGGATTCCTATCACTAGCTGCCAAAGGACTAGAATAAAGTTTAAATAATACTGATTTCTGCAGAGGTCAGATGTCTTAAAAAACTAAATAATTTACTGTAAAAAAAAAAAATGCAGGTCATTTCCAAAATAAAACAAAACAAAAAAAATGAACCAAGCAGCCAAAATAATTCCAAAAATCTTTAATCAAACAATGTTTTTGCTTAGTAAATGCAAGGTTTTTTCAGAGTTAAAATAAGACTGGTACAAATCCATTTAAATAACCCTCCCTATTAGTGACATCACAGCAGCTGCCTATCAAAATCAAAAATGTCACATCATGAATATTTAAATAAACACGAAAACAAAATGAAATACCTGCAAAAATGCAAAATATTAAGTCTGTCTGAAAACAGAGTAAACTACTTAAAATACACTTGCACAGAGTTTTAAAACTGCATACATTTTTAATGTGGCATTTAGTCTTAACTGCCAAAGAACTTCTTTGTATTATAAAAGGCTTTCAAGAGCACTTCCCCTCTCATTATATGATATCCTGTCCACCACAAAAGATAAAAATGTTTGAAATTAAGACACTCCATTTAATGCATGAAGATGCCATTAGTTGGCCTTTTGTTTTTTATATCCCTCAGGTGTTCACCAATCTGTTCATTGAAGCATCTATTAGTTTTACCTATTTAGAATTCCTGACATGTCATACAGGGTGCCCAATATGTAACTGCTCTACTGTTGCAATTAATCCATCCTGGACAAGCATGCACTCTATCATAATGTGCTACTGAAATGTATGGTCCGTCATCCCACATTACTCATTCAAGATCTACACCCAGCTGGCCAAAACCTTTGACTCGATTCCAACAACCCCTTAATATTTTGCCCCCTTCCATACACCACCTGCAATGGTTCCCTTAACTGAGCTTTAACTTCAGGGGTGAAAATAATGTTCCAAGTAGTCTTTAAGAATTTTTACTAAGGTCAGTGTGTCTTGGTTATAATGAATGACCATCGCATCCATTTTCTCACTAGTTACTGCTGGTGTAGTTTGTGGAGAAACTGTGCTTACATTTTCAACTCTTTTTATCATAATTTTAACTTTGTTTAAAAAAATTCAAGGGAAAGCTTCTTTAACTAAACATGTTTTACTAAAATATCTATCTCCTTTATAAATAATGAATCATCAGTAATGATCCTCAACAACCAGACCATTTGTCCTTTCACTATCCCTCTCATTTAAAATATAGGGTGATTACTTGCAAAATGTAGAAAAGAATTAGAATAGGTCTTCTTTCTGTAAATAGTAAAACCAAAATAAAAACTAACCAAATCCTTGTATAAACTAAATGTCTTAAGTATTCAATCTGATGCCAATCCATTTTATAGATACATTTCAAAAATGTGGTGGAGTTGTTCAAATAGGTGATAAAATCAGTTACCAAATTCTTATCCCCTTCCATAAAACAAGGATTTTATTGAGGAACCTAAAGTATGCCACCATATATTCAGCAAAGCACAATACCATACACAGGGTATAAATAAGCTTGTATCCCTTTAAGAGGCTGTATGTAGTAAGAACATAAAAATGGGTAATGTGATATTTCCACCACTGGGAAGTCAAGGAACTGTATATAATACAACCATATCACAAAAACAAACAGAGGAACTGACTATAGAAGGATACGTATTCCACCTCAAACAAAAGTCAATGTCAAAAAATATTGGTGTTACAAATGGAAATCATCCATGAAATGCAAAGGAACATACCAGAGAACAGCTGCTGAAGTTGGTGTTCCATACTCATGCTGGGGCTCCAGCAGAAATTGAAAAATACAAACTTTGTAGTGAGTTGAAGCACAGGGCTGCCATATCCCGGGATACTCCCTGTTTATTAGTAGAGGCTGCATTAGTGTCTACCTCCATAGATATACTACCTAGTTTATCAACTAGAAAAGCCTTACTTCAACAGGTTGGAAGAGTAAGGAGAAAGGACAGTATGCTGAAAGATAATCTTAATACTACCTTGCAAACACTGAATATGCAAGATTACCCCATAAAAATGTGTGTCTTTCTGGAAAAACGTGTAGTAGATGATGGCAGTGATCACACAGTGACAGTATTTACTACAGTCAACAACCTGTATGACCTCATTTGAGCCAAGCCACAGTTTGGCTCATGGATGATACCTTCTTTTACAAAGGGCTTAGTTGCAGACAGTTATATAGCATTTATGAGCTAGTGAAATACAGGGGTTATAGTAAGTCAGTTCCTCTCCTTTATTGTTTGATGACAAAGAAGTCCCTGAAAGCACACAACTGCATGTGGCACTTCATGTTCCAACTATTGACAGAATAGGGGTTTGAGACACCACTAAAATATGTCCTATGTTATTTTGAGATTACTGCAATAAAGAACATAAAATCAAACATACGTGGAGTAGAGTCTAAGAGCTGTCTCTTTCATTTTCGTAGAAATATCTAGAGGAAAGTTCAAAAGTTAGGCTTAGCCGTCCTATATAACAGTGAGATGCCATTTCAGTTGGCAGTGTAGAGTCTGGTAGTGCTGGCTTTCCTAACAGAAAAAGAGGTATTATCCACTTTCCAGTCATTACGGGAAACATTTCTAGTAGAGGACAAAGAACTCATCAAATACTTTGCAGATTGGTATGTCCTGGGTGGAGTGTGTAAATTTGCTACACGGGCCAATTCATTTTGTAGATTCCCTCCCTTATTCCCTATTCTATTCCAGAATTTCAACAATTTTAATGCCTTATTCCTCCCATGAACCCCAGAACTCAGTCGAGGTGTGGCAGCAAAGCTTGAAATGTTTGTTGGGTACCAAGGCAATGGATCTCTCTGTGCTAATGATTACCCTAGTGAGAGAACAAGATAGGGTGAAAAAAATGGAGAGTCATATGGCTAGTGAATGTTTGCCGTCAAATAAAAGGAGAAGAGCACTTCACAGACATGGGGAGTTCGAGACTATCCTCAACCATGACTCCTATAATAGCACTGAATCTCTAAAGGCTATAGCAAGAGTCCTACTAATGCAAATTAAATGTTTCCTGACTAATTCCAGTGCATATCATTGTGTGGTGTGCATATTACTATTTCGCTATACAGCATGTTGTACGGGAGTACTGGGTGCACTTCGGTATTAGTTGGTCCTGCAAGCAGTGGAGGGTTAAAAACAAAAAACATGAAGTCTCATACTGAAAATTTGATATTTTAACTTACAGTATAGTGACTTTTAATATTCTGATAATGCTCACAGCTTCTCTTAAAGGGATACAAGCCTATTTATACCCTGTTTACTGTAGTGTGCTTTTTTGGAGTAGTGATGTTTCAAACTTGTGCACTTCCAGGATTCCAGTCTAGAAATATTGGAAAGTGGACCCATATATATATATATATCTATATATATATATATATATATATATATATATATATATATATATATAAATATAAATATATATATATATATATCTAAAGCCCAAAATCCTGAAGACCAAAATCCTGAGACCAAAATCTCGAAAGTTCAAAATACTGAAAACTCAGAATACTGAAAACACACAGGATACCAACACTTACTATATTCCAGCACACATACATACAGAAACATATTACCCTTCAACTATACGCAGGGGGGGCAAGACCCCCCTGCACCCCCCATGTGGGGGGCTATGCCTCCTACACCACCTACTACTTAAATATATCATCACTACTCTAAGTGCAATCTCAGCGTTGATATAATTAAGTAGCAGGGGGTGTGGGGGGTGCAGGGGTGCTTGCCCCCCTGCATATAGTTGAAGGGTAATATGTTTCTGTATGTACGTGTTCTGGAATATAGTAATGGTTGGTATCCTGCATGTTTTCAGTATTTTGAACTTTTGAGATTTTGGTCTTTCAGGATTCTGTTGCGCTTATATATATATATATATATATATATATATATTTATATATATATATATATATATATAATATATATATATATATATATATATATGGGTCTGCCTGATTAGGCCGAAAGCTGAGAAGAATGACAACGAGATAACCGACACCAGAAGATCGACAACAGAGAAGACCGACAGTTGAGAATCCTGACACTGAGATCACCGACATGTTAAGGTAAGCATGCGATAGGGACGGATGTTAGGGTCAGGGTGTGGGTAAGGTAAGTGTGATAGTGATGGATGATAGGGTAGGGTGCAGGTGAGGTAAGTGTGCGATAGTGATGGACATTAGGTTTAGGGGTGGGTTAAGTGAGTTAGGGTTAGGATGCGGGTAAGGTAAGTGTGCAATAGTGATGGACTTAAGGATTAGGGACGGATTAAGTGAGTTAAGGTTAGGGTGCAGGTTAGGTAAGTGTAGAATAATGACAGACTTAACCGTTAGGAGCAGATTAAGTGAGTTAGGGTGCGGGTAAGGTAAGTGTGCGATAGTGACAGACGTTTCGGTTAAGGTTAGTATATATATATATATATATATATATATATATATATATATATATATATATATATATATATATTATATATATATTTATAGTTGTGTATGTAAGATTTAGTGTAGGTTTGTAAGGTTTTTGGTGTGCTTGTGTTGTGTGTGTGTTTTTTGGGAAAGTTATTTGTTTTGTTGATTGTTGGGATTGTGGTTTGTCGGGCATGTGAAGTTTCGTGTTTTTGAACTTTCGGTTTTGTCGTGTCAGTTATTTTATTGCCGGTGTTATCAGGTAGACCCATATATATATATATATATATATATATATATATATATATATATATATATAGATATAGATAGATATATATGTGTGTGTGTGTGTGTGTGTGTGTGTGTGTGTGTGTGTGTGTGTGTGGATATAGGTATAGATATATAGCTATATAGATATATATAAATAACTCAAAATTCAAAAAACATGTTGCTAAACTAAAAAGGGAGCTCTGTACCTTGATCAAAGCAACCAAATCCAGATATGTGGTAAAAATTGGCAACCGCAACACCTTCTCTATGTTAGAAACCTTAGAAACAATATCTAGAAATAACCAGGCTACTAACAAATAAATATAGCTCCAACATTACTTCCCCTCCTAAATTCCCAGAGTCCATATCTCCAATAACCCTCAAAGGTCTCCCACGAACAAGTACTCAAGGGACTATCCATGGCCAAGAACACTGCTGGGCTGCTTTCTGGCCATCCTGAAACATGATCTATTAGTCCATCTGCAGAGGCTATTCAGTGTCAGCCTCCAAACAGACTTTGTGCTGGATGAATGAGGGACAGCTACTGTCAGCCTCTTACACAAATGTGGGGGCATCAATGACCCTGGAAGTTATAGACCCATAAGTGTGACCAGCCTCATCTGTATGTCTATGAAAAGGATCATTACAGAATTAACAAATAAGGACAGAGTTAATCGACAAACTTTTGAACCAATCCAGTTCAGATTTCTTAAGGGCAGAGCCTCCCTACTTAACCTGTTTGTGTTCATTGAGCCTGTTACTGAAACAATGGGTAAGAGCAAATCAGTAAGCACTACCTATCTAGGCTTTGGAAAAGTGTTTGACACCATCCCACACTTGGGTATCAGAGATAACTACCCCAGCCAAATGTAAATCCCCATGTAAGTGGCTCACAAAGAGAACGCATGAAATTAAGGTGGACTGCTCTGCCTCCTACAAAGAACCCATCACTAGTTGTATACCCCAGAGTTCATTCCTTGGGCTACTCCTTTTTGGCATTTACTTCTCAGGGGTCAAAGCCACTGTTAAGGATTTATGGCTTAATGAGTCTGCAGATGGTTGTAAACTTAGTGCCATTGTAAGCCCTCAAGAGGACCTTTCCCAAACCAACAGATGGTGTCAAAATTAAACACTAAAACTAAATGCTAATAAATGTATAATAGTATCCCTTGACAAGCATGAAGTCCCTTATAACTATCACATTGACAACACAGCCCTGAAAAGTGATCCAATAATTAAAAACCTGGGAACCCATCTAGACAATCAACCATCCACCAATCACCAGGTATCTAGTATTCTAAGAAATTGCTTTTTCACTGCAGATTATTTTTACTTAGGGTATGGTGCTCAGGTCCATGGATGTGATTATCTCACTGTATTTTGTAATTATCAGGATGATCATTGAGTATAATGCCCCCTTGGTATGTACCTCCCCAACCATTTGATGCAACTTGAATGCCCACAATGACTTCTTACTAAGAAAGTCAAGGGTAATCATAGAAAATATGCAGATCATATGACAACCTTGTCATCCTTCTCAGTGTCATACAAGCTATTGAAGCGTGATCTCTTCCTTGCATATAGAACTCAATCAAATTTTTATCCTATCAGCCCTACTACACATTTGCAAATCCAATGGGAGCATAAACACTCGTACAAGAGATCTAAAACTCTTTTGTAACATATGTAGAACACATTGTATGGGTAGATATGTATCACAGAGAATACCAACTTTTTGCAAGTGTCTTCCTCTCCGCATAAAGCAAAGTACTTATTTTATACTATTTAGGTGCAATCTTAATGAATGGATGTGTAACTGAAAATTCATCTCTGGTTTTATATCCTTGCCATTTATGGCACATAAATGTTTTCCTCATCTCTGGGTCACTTGTACTTAAAATATAAGGGCAAAAAATTTAATTGAGAATGTATCGCTAGAATTCTAAAGATCCTCACAGATCAATAGCTTAGCAAGTACCTACGAAGTTATAAACCTAAAAGTTCACAGCATATGTATTTAATACAGTCTTATACATATGTTTCTTTCAATAAGTCTGTTTATCTCTATCTCACTCTCTCTCTCTCTTTACCTCTCTCCACCTCCCATTGTGACCATCAGTAGCTCCCTCATTTCTGGTTAACTAAAGAAGAACATTCTCTCGCTATCTCCAGTGTCCTCTTTCAGGTTTTGCTCACTTTGCTATGTCTCTTCCAGAGCCTGTAATCTGACTCATGAAATTGTTCTTGAGAAAGGGTCAACAGTCTCAATGAGCTTATATTAGTCATCCTTTTATACAGCATTAATTGTTACATTAAGCAAACCTGATCTAGCTTATACAGCAAAGTTTATTTCTGCTGTTAAAGCAACATACTCTTAAAGGGCTCCACTGCACTTGCTCTAATAGCAATTGTTTGTGGATCACAACTTTATAGTCAAATGCTCTTTCTCCTAATAATTTTATATGGGGTCCCACTCAAGCCACTATGTGTGTTTGAACAAGGAAGAACCTTTGTAAGTGCAGGAGACATGGGCAGCAAGTGGGGAGTTTCAGGGTGAGTGAGCAAGTTCTAGTAATAGTGCTAGGGACCAAGTGGGAGTACTGGGCATAGGGTTGAGGTGCTTGGCTAGGAATTAGGGTTAAGGAGTGACTAAGTAATAATGTACAGGAAATTCATAATACTAATATTTTGGAGGAAGGATGAGGTTTAAAAGAAGGCATGATTTGAAAGAGTTATGTAATGTTGGAGGGATGAGGTTAAGAAGAAGGCCGAATTTGAATGAGCTATCTAATGTTTGACTGACAATGACTAGATAGATTATAAGTGATGTAAAATGTTTGGAACTAAAACATGTCAATATGGTTTGTTTTCATTTATACATATGTATGATTGCCTGTGTCATAAATGGCAATTTAATAAACATGTTTTTTGTAAAAAAACATGGACATTTTTGGAACAATTGATGTAGAAAAATGGTTTGGAGGAGGAATGAGGTTTAAGAGAAAGGCAGTCAATAAATGGTTTATATAATGTTGTTTAGAGTATATGACATATAACAATATATATGTGATGTACATTACTTGTAAATGTAAACTTGCTAATATTGTTTGATTGTTGTTATATGAATGTAAGTTCAGCTATGCCAAAAATGATAATTCAATAAAGGTGGTAAAATAACTCATAGTAAAGTGGAAATATGTAATGTAAATAATTTATTTTAACATTTGTCTACCAAGAATGTCCGACTTAGAACAGAACCAATTTTCAGTGGATGCCTGGGGAGAAAAACTCCAGATGCATGTCTTTGTAATGTGGGAGGAAACAGGAGTACCCAGAGAAAACTCAGACAAACACAGGGAGGACATGCAGACTCCACACAGAAGGTACTCCAGCTGAAAATCTAACTGGAGAACCTCTTGCTTTGAGGCAACAAAGCTACCACTGCACCGTCCAAATTTAATTTAATAAATAATTTAAATTCCTATTCCTCATGAAAGTAGACAGCGGAAAATTATGTTGGCAGTGATTATTCTCAGATCATGAAACAATAACCAAAAAGTGAAAAAGGGCTTTGTGTGGAAACATTTTGTGTGTAGAACCACATAGAGAATTGCACAATACAAGTAAAAAAAAAAAAACTAAATTATTATAACTGGTGACTTTAAAGAAAGAATTAAAATTACACAGCGAATGCTTTATATAAACTCGGACACAATCACAATGCAATTATTGCCGGCAGTCTGTAGTTATACTATTCTGTTATGAATAAGCCATGGCAAGTGCGATATGTACGGTCATCTGTAGTATGTAAGAGCAGTTAGGTAAGGGTTCTAATCTCACTGGGGGGCACTTGGTGTGTGTGTGTGTGTGTGTGTGTGTGTGTGTGTGTGTGTGTGTGTGTGTGTATGCATCCCCTGCAAAACAACTGCAAATCCCTCATTGATTAAGAAACTACAATAGTTCTGCACTTTAACTACAGACCCATAAGTCTCACTATTCTTATATGTAAAGCCATGGAAAGATTTATCATGGAGTTGATCAATAGAGATATAGTAAAGCTACAGACACTGAACCCAACCCAGTTTGGTTATGTCAAGGTCACATCATGCCTACTCAAAGTGGTGGACTTCTTTTAGAAGATCACTAAAGCAATGGATGAGGGCAAAATGGTTCACGCTGCCTGCTTTGACCTGGCCAAGGCATTTGACACAATACCCCACTCTGTCATTGTTGACAAACTCATGAGGTTAGGTACAAACCCATATGTCAACCAGTGTATAGCCAACTGACTCACAGATAGGACCCAGGAAGTCAGAATTGGGGAGTCCACCTCTACTAAGAGGCCAGTCACAAGTGGAGTCTCTCAGGGATCAGTCCTTGGACTGTTCCTTTTTGGCATTTACTTCTCAGAAGTCAAGGCCAGTGTCAATGGTCTCTGGCTGACTAAATTTGCAGATGATTGCAAATTAGGAGCTGTCATTTACTCTCACACTGATACAAATGTTCTCCAGGAAGGACTGACATAGACAAACAACTGGTGTCAGAGCCATGGATTAAAGCTAAATGCCAAGAAATGCATAATAGTATCCTTTGTGAAGTCATCCATTCATGGTAACTATCATATTGATAACACAACCCTTATAGTTGACCCAGTAGTCAGGGACTTAGGGAAACACATAGATAGTGATCTACACTTTGATCATCATGTGTCTATTGTGGTGAGGAAATCATTCTATGTTGTGCAACTTATAAGCAAGGTATGGCATCTAAGTCCATGGGAGTCATTGTTTCACTGTAATCGGCATTCATCAGACCTATCATTGAGTGCAAAGCCCCTTTTGGTATGTACCTAACCAGGCATATCCAAAAATTGGAATGTCCACAGAGGTTCCTCACTAAAATAATACAGGGCGTAAGCAAAATGTCCTAGGCAGACAGTCTCAGGGTCCTATCCCTGTATTCTGTCTCCTACAGGCTTTTGAGGGGAGATCTATGCCTGGCATACAAGGCATTGTCAGACCCCTCTCTGATGGACCTCGTGCATATCCACCAAACAAACAGCACCAGAATTACCTGTTCTAAATACTTAAACCTTGCCTGTGATATAAATAGGACCTGCTGGAGAGATAGGTATGTATCCCAGAGACTACCCCATCTATGATACAGGCTCCCCATCCATGTGAAGCAGAGTTCTTCCCTAGCCCAATTCAAGTGCAGCTTGCACAATTGGATGGGGAACTAGAAATTCATTCCTGGTTTAGCGTCTATGTCTGTAATGGACACAGGCAACCTGTAAATGGTTCATTTCCCCGGTCCATATTTACACTTATCAAGGGTATCAGTACTTGTCAGAGATGTGGGATGCATGGCTAGGCTTGAAAAGGCCCTATTGGTCATTAGCCTAGTAAACACTTATGAACCTATGAACCTATGTAAGACTCTTGAGCTGTGTAGCCCTGAACTATGAGAAACAAGCTCTTTATCAAAAAGAAAAGGAAAATTGCTGCTTAAAATATTTTAAGTTGCACTTATTGTGAACTGTGTAGTGATACTTTTTCTGTACTTTTCTGATTTTTTTCCATGTGTTTAGCAAAAAAATATATATATCTGTCTGCATTTTTTAGTTTGTTCTGTGACCTTAGTCTTATAGTTTAATTTCTAGTTGCGGGAAGATTGTGTTTACGCATTATACTGCTCTTTAATCTCCATGAGTCTAATTCATTGTAGCAGAACTGTTAACTACTGCCAAATTTGTGCCTCATTTAGTCATTTATTACTGCATTTTTATAACAGTATTACTAGCAAATCTCTGTATAGGCTGGTGCCTTAGAATGTGGTATAATTCCTGCAATGAGAGTATTGTATATTCTGCTCCACGAATGGCACTTCCATGTTTGTATTCCAGTTTTGCCACTAGAGTATTATATTTTGTTTATAATTTACCTGCTTAAAGTTGTATCCCAATGCCTTTCTTTTCTCCTGATCTTTGTGTCTGCCTCACCCTCATCTGAGACATTAAGATAAAGTTTCTGACATTCTAATCTACCTAGAGTCATTGACCTGTGACTCTGAGCCCTGGGGCTAGAGCGTCAATATTGGTGTTATTTGACTCGATCCCTCTCTACCAAGTATGCGATATCTAGAAAAGAAAAAAAAGAAAAATTATCTGGTTCCTCACAGCAGTGAAAATCAATATGTCCTTTATTGTAGTAAAGTAAGCGCTTTCTTGGAATAACATCCTTAAAGCATGGCCATTAAAGCATTGATTTCTCTTTTAATATTTTATCATATATATTTCAATAGTCCATCTTTTATTATTTTTTACTATTGTATTCGCTACCATTTTAAGCATATATTGTTCATTTAGTCTGTTTTTATTCAGTTTTTTAAAGATCTATGTATTCTACAGATGTATTTTATCACATGGCTTTTAGCTGTGATGCACATTCTATCTGATTTTTGATTGGATGTTTTTGTGTTTAAAAATGCAACTGTTATTCTATCTTTGTTGGTCTGATGAAGCGGATGTTATTCCGAGAAAGCGCTTACCTTGCTACAATAAAGGACATATTGATTTTCACTGCTGTGTGGAACCAGATCATTTTTTCTTTTTCTTGTATTCTCTGGTTTTTGCATCTGATTCCTTATTTGGTTCAAGGACTGTTTTCGTTTGATATCTAGAAAAGACCTGTTAACCCAGGGTTTTTATGCAAGAATCAGACAGGTGTGAAAAGCCTGAACTGAGAGATTTTTTTCATCAAAAAGGAAAGGAAAAAAAGTTTTATTTCAATTCTGCTTCAACCCCAACTGAGACATTAAGTTGAAGTTTCTGGAATTCCAACCTACCAGGGCTATTGACAAATATCTTACAGTCACAGAGCTAAAGCTGCATTATTGGCTTCATTTGGCTGGATACCTCTCTGGCTAGCTTGCTTCTTGCAGCTTGATATTTTTTCTCAACCTTCTCAACCCTTTGCTGTTGTGGTTTTAAAGGCTCTGTTCTCTGCTCCCTATGGTAATTTGATTTCTAAAGTTCCTGCCCTCTTTCATTGCTGTTGTCTGCTGTATAAGATATTTAAGTACTATTTCCACCCATTGTTTACCATATCGCTGGATGTATCCCATATCTCACATCCATAATACTGGGTGTTGACTCAGCAAGCCAGTATTGCTGATAGTCATTTTCTCAGGGCTCCCAATATACATAGTACAAATACTCTGAGAGAGAGTCCTGAATTCATTTTGCTACATCAATGGCAGAAAAAAGATTTGTTTTATTATTTTGTATTTCAGTTAACTGTTTTAGAGTGCTACTGCTTTATTTTTGCATATTTGCTGATTTTGACCTTTAAATCATTTTAAAGGTCCCTAATACTCGAAACCACTCTGTTCAGATAGTTTGTTTATGTTGTTTTGTGGTAATAGTATACTCTCAAATAATCTTTTTTTTGCATTTTTACAGTAAGAGGACTGGGCTAGTCTGTCCACTGGCAGTATTTGGTAGCCTGCTCTATAGCTGGAAAACACAGGAAAGGTATATGTGTAATTGTTTTATTGGTCAGAGGACTTAGAAATCAGTTTCCCATGTATTACGTGCCTGTATAAATTTGAAGCATCAGTGCACCTCTGTCCATTGTGCAGTGGTGGTTAGTAGTGCCCTATACAGACACGTCTAAAAACTAAACTTTCCATATAAAACCAACTCTGAAACTGCCCCATTTACTCAGTGAGTATAGATCAACTACCTTGCATGTTGAGTAGCACTGAGCAGCTAGTTTGTGAGTTGAGGATTACTACCCCTTAAATTTAGTATTATATAGCCTAGTGTGGTCTCTATCCCCAAAAGCCCCCTTAATCAGGCCCTTATGGACCACTCCTTGTAGCTCACCCAATAAAGGACTTGATATCATCTATGTGCAATTTTCCAATTTCTCTGTAACCAGTTTGGTAGATATGGCTATACTGAGACAATATAACAATTGTATAATGTTCACTGACAACCATTTAATCCTCAAAGAAACAAATAAAGTATGTGAGAGATGTATATACACAATGTCTCTGGAGATAAAATTCTTACATTCAAACACTCATAATAACAATTTGGTTGTCAGAAACACACATTCTATACCCAGCACATGATGTATACACCCTGCATATAGACCTACTTATTCTGTGGTACTTAAATGCATTCTTCACAAACACCCAAAACCTTCCTGAGATTTCACCTGCAAAAAACTGTCCTTAGCAAACCCAAAGCACTGAACAGAAACATCGAACACTACACATGCAGCCATACCCAGTGCAGCCTCAACTACAAAGCCCTTAAGGCAAGCCAATATACTACACAGGATACTAGTGATAAGGAACTCCATTGTACAATATACTGATACCCCATTTACCAGGCACTATCAGGGGCCAGGATCCACCAGGTCACACATGTGCTCAAGTAATTATACCATGGACACAAGTACAATCCAGTTATAGTCCATATAGGTTTAAATGAAGTGAGGCTTACCTTCGTAGAATATATAAAGACATACATTATGGATCTATTAGACTATATCTGAGAGTCAGGTATGTGCCTTACATTGAGCAGCATTCTACCTTCACCAAGGATGATGCAACAATACAAACGGAAGGAAACTGACTTGGATAATTGTCTTAGTTTGTGATGTCATTCTACAGGGATACAATATTTGTCAGAATGGGTGATGGGTGGACATGGGTAACAAACCACACTGCTTTGCCAAGGATGGTCTGCAATTGTCTTCTCTATGCTTTTGAATATTGGCTAAAATGTTGTCCTCCCATAGAGCCTTTTTTTATGCAAAACCAAATTAAAAAATATTCCAGCATACCAACATCTACCCAAGGAAATCTAAAGGTGTTACTGTTCAGTTCCAGGAGTCTAAAAAAGAAGCATCACTCTTCTAAGCTCTCCTCACCTTGAAGAAGGTGCACATCTATGCAGTTACCTAGATATGGTTTAAAGTCATAGAATGCACACTGGCAGTGCAAGATTTCAGTGATTCTACACATTTAGACCAGCATCTGTACAGAGAGGGACTAAAAGTGGAGGTGTCTTGATTAACATCATTAACAGATTTGGAGAGACCACGTCCATAAATGGCCAGTCACCAGTGGAATCTGACAGAGCTCTGTGCTGGGTAAGCTTCTTGCTGCCATCTATTTTTTGGAAGTCAAGGCCAATATCAGCTTACAGCTTACCAGCTTTGCAGATGATTGCAAGCTAGGAGCAATCATAGAAATCCCCCAAGATACTGACATCTTACAGGAAGGTCTAGCACAGACAAATAACTGTTGCCTAAGCCACTGCTTAAAACTCAGTGCCAAGAAATGCATAATAGTTCCTTTAGGGAAGTCAGCCACCCAGGAAAACCTCTTCATTTATAAAGCACCCTTAAAATTAGACAGTACTAAGAGATTTCAGGACTCTTATAGATAGTAACCTGGGTTTTGACCAGCATGAGTCTTAAGTTGTAAGAAAATCATTCTATGTCATTCAGCTTATAAATAAAAGTATGGCATTTAGGTCCCAGGAAGCCATCCTTCCTCTTTATTCAGCCACCCTCAGACCCATTACTGAGTATAATGTCACCTTCTATATGTACCTGACCAGGTACTTGCAACAACTAAAACATCCACTGAGGTTCCTCGCAAGAAGAATAGAGGGTGTGATCACAATGTCCTGTGCAGATAACCTCAAAGCCCTATCTCTACACTCTGTTTCCTTCAGACTGCTGAGAGGTTATTTATGCCTGGTATACAAGGCATCCTTGTATCCCGCTCTGATATACTTTTTGCATATCTGCAAAACAAACAGCAGCAGAACTACTAGATATAAAGGTTTAAAAACTTTGTTTGCAACTTAAATAGGACATGTTGGATGGACAGCTATGTATCTCAGAGAATACCCATTCTCTGGGATAGGCTTTCCATCCATCTGAAGCCCATTCAAGCACAATTTGGACCAGTGGATGGGAAATCGGAAATTCAGCCCTGGACTGACACCTATGTTTCTGATAGACAGAGGCAGATGTTAAATCATGCCCTAACTAACATACAACTCTTAAAATAACCTCTAAGGCACAATAACTCATGGGATACATTTGGGTTGCATGGCTAGGTTTATAAAGGTCCCAGTGGTTATTAGCCTGGTATACACCTATGGACCTATGAACAGAGGAAGGCGTAAATGGTCTCCTAAAAAAAAAAAACTTACTTAAGTTGAATAAAATCTTAGTGGGAATATATCAGACATTAATCTAACTATACTGAGAAAGTTATGCAATACTTTACTATATGACTATGAAATGGAATGACTGACTGTAAATAATCACATTCTATTTTGAACTCTAGTTGACTCTAAGCAAGGACATATAATGAGCTATTTACAGCAAATTTATTTGTGTCATCAAACACAAAATAAGGAAGAGTTAGTATAACGGTGTTGAAAGAAATGGCGGTAAACTCACTTGCTTCACAAACATTGGGAGTTTTTTATAATAAAATGAATCAATTTAGCTATTTCCATGTCAGTGGTTAAACTCCTCAGTCAGCTATAAACAAAAAAAAAACATTACCCACTATGGCAGAATTATAAAATAATAAGATGTTTAACAAAAATGTTTCTCAACAGATTAACAATAAAATATCCATCTATTCATTATACAGAATATTAAATATGAACTCCTAGGAATTGAGATGCAACTCATGAACACTACAATAGGTCTAGAATTAATACTAGGTTCTGAGATGATAGACAACCATAACACTCTCTATAATTAAGCTTCTAAAAGCAAATGTACACAGTGCATCTTATAACAGTAGAATCTGTTATGATACATGTGATATCCTTAGCAAATTTATCACTGGCATCCATAAGCACATAGATAAGTGCAGTTTAACAGTTCAACTACAAATCATAGCATGATGTTATTATCTAGTTTCTTCTCTGGAAGATATGTGTAGTTATAGAAATGTAAAGCCAGCATGGTCATGTGTGAAATTCCTGGACTTTAGGTCATACAATTAAAGAAAGTGTTTGAAGTTTTTATCTATGCAGGCTTAGAGATACTGGAATAAATCAGATCTAATCCTAGCATAAAAGGATGCTAAAAGACAACTTCCAGTACAATATAGACCAATTGTTTTAACACGTGTATTAGGAAAACATTATAAATTACTACAATTATTTTTTGCCTTGAAGAACATGGTAATTTAAATCTTTCTTAGGATGGCCTGGCAGCTACCAGGTCTTATTTTATTAACTTAGTTGGATTTTATGATTGTACTAACAAAGCCATGCACACAAAAGCCTTCAATTCCTTCTCTCGTGGTTTATTGATAAACATATTAAAACCTTAAATACCATTCCATTTGTGGCAAATTGGTTTAATAATTGGTTTGCTGACAGGAAACTGTATCTATTGAGCTAAATTCATTTATTTATTGGACTGCTTTCAGCCCTGCGTCACAAGGCTCTGATACTGGCAATATTTTGCTCAATATACTTTTTTTTATGAATTAAAGAAAGAATATTGCTCAGTATTTAAGTTTGTAAATAATGCAGTCTGGGAATCATGGCTGCAAGCAAGAATGAAAATGACATACTTCTTTCAACTCTTAAACTGGTGACTACAAGGACCTGTGCAGAATTTACAGTAGATGACATTAATCTGAAAACTGTCTTATGCTATAAAGACTTTTGGCCTATTAGTAGAAGACAATTTATAATTTTAATTGTACTAGTTCATGCTTTTATTTATTTATTGTTTTTGTACTTGTCAAAATGGGTAAAACACAGACTCAGTGTGAAGAACTATCTGGTTAAATGACTTGTTCATAGTCAAACAACAATCACATGGAGACAAAGAATTTTCAAATGCTTGGCAACACAAAGCAGATCACTAACAGCTCATACCCTTTATCATCTGTGGTTACTAAGTGCATGAGAGATCATATGTTCATCACATAATGTCGAAAATACATATGGAGTTATTTATCTTATATTAAGAAGTGCAACATCTGAGAGAGACAATGTTTTGTTCTCTCTTTATAAATTATTAATGAAGCCTGTCTTACAATTTAGTAATACTTTTGTTTTTATTATTAAGCACAATCTATTAATACTGCATGAGTAGCAATGTATTTTACTCAAGAATGAAAGATGAAAGGTATGAGAAGCATGGGGAGAAATTAAGGACCTTATTATAGCGAATCAATAACTAATTTATAAAGAGTGAACTTTGTAAGATTTATTTACCAAATTCTACAAGATTCTACAAGATTAGAATTATCATGTGTAAATTTATGTACCTTATGCAGTAAATAACTACACTGCATTTTGCCATTTAAGTAGTCTAATTAAGCAATAACTCACGCCTGGGTGTGGGTAATGCTGGATTTACCCACGGTTGGTGTGGTTTGGTCACGAGGGCAAAGCCCGAGTGGCCAAACAAAGACAACCGTGGGTAAATCCAGCATTACCCACACCCAGAAGTGGGTTATTGCTATTATACAATGACATCATTTAAGAAAAAAAATACTACTTTTCTTAAATAATGGCATTGTATAATGCCTCCTTGCTGCTCTTCTGCAGCTGTCCAGTATTCTGCGGCAATTCTGATGTACTGCACATGCGTATGGTTACGCAGTACATCAGAACTGTGTGTGTGGAAGCAATGGAGAAAGGAATATCTCCGTTGCTTTTAAAAACTTGTTTCACTATGTTAAAAGAATTTAACATAGTGAGATAGCTTTAAGAAAAAGCAATGGAGATTTTTCTTTCTCTGTTGCTTTTTTTAAAGCTGTTTCGCTATCTTAAACGAGTTTAACATAGCGAGACAGCTTTAAAAAAGGCAACGGAGAAAGGAAGATCTGTTGCTTTTTTAAAGATATCTCACTATGTTAAACTCATTTAACATAGCGAGATAACAGCAACTGAGCTCTTCCGTTCTCCGTTGCTGTCCAAAAAAAAAAAAAAGACTTATACTAATGGAAAAAGTCCGGGCGACCAGACCTTTTTCCATTATTATAAGTCTCTGATTTACAACGTGCACGCTGATCAATCAGCGTGCACATTTTGGAATATTAATGGGGGGGGTCATTGTACAATTGCTGGTATTACACCTAGCTTCTTTCTTTTGTGATGAATGACAGTAATGTTAGTTCAGGACTTGTGTATGCATTAAGGCAGTTCCACACCAGTCAATTACAAAGCTAATTGTCGAGGAATGGAAACATTTAAAAGATAATACTACATGTACGGCGTTTAAATTTGGAATATTGGAAGTTATTAAAAAGAATCTAAGGGGAGGTGATATCAAAAATAAAATAAGTGATAAGGAGGTCAGGTGGCAAATTAAATTGAATGCTTCCACATACCCTGGACTAAATGAGCAGATATCAATTAAGCCCATTTTAGAAGGTAGTTAAGTGTAGAATCAACTTGTAAATAAAACATTTTTAAATGTTTTTTAACATGCATTTTTAAATATTAATTAATTATTATAGTTAAAGTATGGTCAATTTAACTCTTTTTAGTTATTGTACAAATGTATCTATTTGAGATATAATAGGCAGGTAAAGCACATAAGTATGTATGTCAAAGTACTATATGGTTGTCATACATTGTTTATGAAAAGGAGCAATTTGAATGGACACTAGCACTTTAAGAATCTTTGAACGAATGTCATGTGATGTTAGAATTTTGTTTAAATGGAGAAGTCTTTTGATGAAAGCGCTTAACTGGATATTTTTTGTTTGGTAATTAAAGTTCTTTTTATTTGATTCTCGAGTGCTGGTGTTATTGCGAGTCCATTTGGAACAGAAAGTATCGTTCAGTGTTGGTTACTAGTTGTTCGCTGTTCCAGTTATCTGTTTTCTTTGTCGAGGAATGTTCCTATCATCCCAATATTGTATTGCTCTATTCCTTCAAACTGCTGGTTTGTGAAAGATCCAATATTTATAGCAACAAAGATAAGTGAAGGATTTTCATTTCTTGATCTGTTCTTAAGTTCATGTTAACAGTCTAAATCTGCTTTAGCTAAGGTTTTTAAGCCTATCTTAATAACTCCAGTAAGTACTTGCATTGCATTTTGCCATTTAAGTTGTCAAATTGGTTGACAGGTTAGTTCAGGACTTATTTAAATCAGTTACAGGGCTGTGTGTGTAAACATTTTCCCATCAGCCCAAGTTGTTATCGATGTGTTCCTTTAAACAGTTTCTGTCTTGTGATAGTTCTAATATGTACAGCTGCAAAGATAATTTTTTTTTCATTTCTTCATCTGTTTTGCATGCATTTTAACAGTCTGCATCTGCTTTTGCTAATGGTTTTTAAGTCTATATTAGTAACTGCACTATATTTTGCCATTTAAGTGGTTTAATTGTTGGTATTAAACCTTAATTTCTTTTTTAACATTGTAAATTACAGTCAAGCTAGTTCAGGAATTGAGTTTGCACTAAGGCAGTTCCAGGCCAGTCAGTTACATAGCCTAGTGCCTAATAATCTTCCCCAACATCATAAGGTGTTATTGCTGTGTTCCTTTAAAATGCTGTCAATTTGTGATAGTTCCAAAACATACATCAACAAAGATAACTACATTCACGGCATAATACTAATTTAGTGATCAGCTCTAAATTAAATACATATACTATTTTTTTTTTTGAAATAATACTTTAATCCAGGAGCCAGAACACTGATCTATTTCATAGATTCATAGATGCATAGATTGCTATTAGGCTAACAATGTGGGGTGGGGGTGGGGTTCTTTCTAAACCTAACCAAGTTTTCCCAAAAGAATAATGATGTCCCATATATGAATAGAACATTGAGAGCCAAGGATTTATAAGTGACCATTTATAAGCTATTTGGTTATCTTCCTTAAAAAAAAACTTGCATCCTTGGTCTGAAATGGATGCTTTACCATCTGATCCGCCCTTTGTTTCTGCACTCATAGCACTTGATGTACTCACTCAATATAAGAACTGCCTAATGCTCACATATATTGAGCTTTTACTTAACTCATCACTTTTTGTGAGAGATGCAAGTACCTATCCAAATTTGAGACCCTATTGTCACAAATAAACATATCATGTGAGCACGACTCACTTACACCACACTCTGCGTATATCCATATTAACTTATCATATGCTGAGGCACTTAAAAAATCCTTGTCCAAGCAACAAGCATACTAACATAGCATACTAACAGGTGCAAAGCCCAGCATAAACCAAGCACTATAATACTGATTAATGATAACCACAGCTGGGCGTCACCAGGAAACAATGCATCCTTTGCCCATTACAACAAAGCAACCTTCAAATAGAAATGTACTAGTGATTGGTAACTTTATACACATATGCTGTACTTATTCTACAGTCACAAAGTTAGAAAAAAATTAAGATGACACACAACCACCTCTCAGAGGCCATGACTGTTGGTGTTACAAGGGTCCTGAGGAACTTTACACCAGACAAATATGGTGTATGGCATAATGGTGGCCCACACTGGGGTAAACAACACAGCACACAAAACAGTGATGGATACGGAGACAGACATGACAGAGATCTTCATGCACATCACAAATGCAGAAAAGACCCTAGTGTGGAGTGGCATCCATCCACTGGCTTTAAAAACTGACTAAATACCTGGTGTCATTCTAGGAGTATCCAGTATGTGTCCGCAACGGGGTGAGATGCATGATGACCTTCTTGTTTCACTATGGGTAGTTTGCAGCTCACATTTCAAAGCTTCTACATACTGGTGAAAGATTTTGCTGTCCCCGTGTTGCCTTTTTAAGGTAGGATCCAGATTATGGACCTCACAGCCTAACTTTCAAAACAACCCAACCACTGAACCTTGTCAACTGTACTTAATGCTAGACGAATAAACAACAACCTGCTAGACCTTGAGGCCTTCTTCATTAGGAGCACATTCATGTATGTGTTGTTAGAGAAGTCAGGTTTAATTGCCCAGAGAATACTCCATTAGCACCTGAATTTTATACTTACTACTTGTTTAGATCTGATTCAAACTGTGGTCAGATATCCATATTTGTTAGAGAACACATTACAATGAGTCAGATTCCTAGAGACCTACAAACAGAGCTTAAAGGGATTCAAATCATACCAAACAGGATCAACTAGCTCTTCATTGCATGCTACAGGAACTCTGCTGTTGTCCAGAAAAACCACCACAACATTCCTAAACATTGTGGATACATTTTGGAAGGAATGCTATTAGTGTAGGTCATTGTAACAATACAATGGTAAACTGAGTTCTGTACATAAAGAAAAATATCCAATTGCTTAATTAATAGCAGCTAACAATACTAGCATATCCACTTGTCAACAGCTTTAACCCGAGTTGAACAACTGGCTTTGTCCCACCACACAAGAATGTCATACAGCTGTTGTGATACCACTCCGCAAGTGTGTCCCCACCACTGACACCGGGAATTTCAAACCTATTAGCCTAACGAGTCTTAATTGCAAAGCCATGGGACATATCATAACTGTCCTAATTAACTTTTATATCAAAAATATATCAAACTTGACCTCTAGCAGTTTGGCTTTGTCAAGGGTTGATCCTGTCTAATGAATATTATGAACTTTGATTGGTTTACAAAGGGTACCTTGACCTTGCCAATGCATTTGGTACCATAACATATATCATATCATATATTCTGTAAATTATTCTGAATATAGTTAGGTTGATAAACAAATGGCTTAGGGACAGGACTTGTACAGTAAGAGTAGAGGATTCATCCTCTGAGGCAATAAAAATGACCAGGGGAAATGCTCAGCAATTTGTACTGGGACCTCTAATCAGTATTTACTTTTCAGATCGCCACCTATCAAATAAAGCTCTCTGGTTAACAAAGTTCACAGATGATAGGAAACTGGGAGCCATCATGAAATCATCCTCTTACATACAGGTACTTTAAAAAGAGCTTGCACTTGTCAGTAGCTGGGGTAGAAAAAACGGGCTTAAACCCAATACTAAAAACTGCAACATTATAGTATTTCATAGGCAACCCCTGGCTCCAGCTTATAACACAGCTAACATACCACTTGAAATGAAATAGGGGCATACCTATGTATTTATTTAGATTGCTCCCTCACATTTGGCAATCATGTTGCAGTTGTGGTTAGGAAACACTTTCACCTTTTATAGCTCATAACAAAAATATTTTTTCCAACTCAAAATAATTCTTCACATTCTTGTACTCCAAACTGATCAATTCCATCACTGAGTACAATACCCTATTGGCATGTAGTGTACTAAGCATATTATGCAATTAGCAAGATCCCAGAGGTTTGTAAATAAAAAGATCATGGGCTCAAAAGAACTGAACTACCAGGAATGACTGGAGAATTTATTACTATACTTGGTTTCATAAAGACGCTTTAGGGATGATCTGTACCAACCTTATAGGGCTATTACCTCCATAAATCAAACAGTCCAGCTAACACTAGGGCCATATTTCTAAATCTGCTGTGAAAACAAATAAGACAAGGAGGAGGGTTAGAGTTTTCATGCAGTGCCTACCTCTTCTCTGGTACAAACTTCCTCTGCAGCTTAAGCAGTATGACATATGGGTCTATATCACTTCGATGAAATGGCAGAAGTTCGAACACCATATGTTCGAACTTCTAACCTCGAAGTGCAAAACCATGGAAGCCTTAGAACAGCGATTTTTTTTCCCAGGGAAAAAAATTGCTGTTCCAAGAAAACACACACACAACACAAGCACA
>NC_056737.1:1497469181-1497499181 GCF_019279795.1 Protopterus annectens | reverse complement strand
GACTGTTTTTCCATGGATTACATACCAAAAGGTGATTGCATTTTCAAACCAGTTTCCAAAGGCTTGTTTGACATTGGCCTGTCCAGTTTGCCTGGCATGTATAAAACAACTAGTTGGTCTGTATGTTCCCTCCTAAGGTGTGGGCAAATAACTAAGTTGTCTCTATCATTCAGTAAATGCAATCTAGCTTTGTTTGTATGCTTGTTGTTTCCCTGAAATGCTAAATCCACCTAAAACGCGGCTTTTCAGCGCTTCTGTGGATCCCTAGTGATATGTGCATTGCTTACTGTACTTATTTCCTTGTTTCACTTGAAAGAAAGTTACTGTTTGTCGTTTTTGCATTTAAGTTACCTGTAACACATTGCATTTAACTTACCTGGCACTTGCTCACTAAGTCAGCACTAAAAAATTAAAAGCACTACACCCTCACAAACTCCCCTTGAGTACCTTGTTCCCCATTGGCCCTTTTTTCAGTTATAAAGGAATTTCCAATACGATTCTAGCATGTCCAAAGGTCAGTTGTCAATCTCCTCTCTGGTCCAGCTGGTGAATCTGGGAATCTTCAGGCAATGTTACAACTGCCTCATGTACACAAACAACCCTCTCCTCCTCCCAACAAATTCCAACACATGTGAGAGATGCAACCATATAGCCAAACTGGAGGCTAATCTCTCTCAACTCAGTACTGGCATAACCAGTCAGGAGGAGAAGGAAACCACACTCACTACAATTTCAGTCTCACATAGACCTACCATGACAGCAAACCAAACACATAAACACACAAAAACATACTCGGAGGCTCTAAATAAAAATCTGCCTAAGCAGCAGAGACCTCCAAAGCAGACACCCAAGCAACTGCTACCTCAAAACAAAACACGTGCAACACATAGCTCAGAAAGCCAGTGTGCCAAACAGTCACAGCCCTTAAGGATAAACAACACACCTGATACACTTGTAATAGGTGACTCTATCGTCAGGCACACTGACGTCCCGCTTACCAGACTGAACAAGGAGAAGGTCACGGTGAGCTGCCTGTCGGGCGCTAGGATCTGCCACATAACACAAGCACTCAGGTCACTCCAAGGCAAGTACAAATATGACTCAGTCATTGTCCATGCTGGCATGAATGACCTGAGATGTACCTCCCTGGACTACATGAAAAGAGACATAGAGGAGCTCTCTGAGCATGTAGCCCAGGCTGGTATGACCCTGACCTTGAGTAGCATCTTACCCTCACCAAGAATGATGCCACAATACGAAGACAAAATGATCAATTTCAACAACTGACTTAAGTATTGGTGTCATTCAAAGGGGATCCAATGCCTGTCAGCCTGGGATGACATGTTCGACAAGCCACGATGCTTCGCTAGGGATGGCTTGCACCAGTCACCCCTGGGCTTTAGGATATTGGCAAAGGCTCTTGCTACCCCCATAGCACCTTTTTTAGGCAAGGCTCAAAAGACAATCCCACCTCCATAGGTATCACAAAGGATAAGAAACTAAGAATAATGCTACTCAACGCCAGAAGTCTAAACCTCAAGATGCACACACTCAAAACTCTCCTTAGCATCTAGAACATCGATATCTGTGCAGTAACAGAAACCTGGTTCAAGGCTCCTGAGAGCACCCCAGCACTACCAGGTTATACCTCATACCATGCTTTTCTGCCCAAAAACTTAGACCGAACCACAAAAGAAGGGGGAGTATCAATATTCGTCAAAGATACCCACACCTCCAGGTTGGTGGCACAGCACGAAGCATCAGAGACTATCCATGTGCAACTAACAGTGGGTAAAACTGCCTTCCAGTTTATAGCCTGCTACAGACCACCCTCCCAAACCCAGGAACCCCACTTGGCCTTCCTGAGAATACTGGAAAATATGAAGGTCTCTCCGAACAAAATTATATTGGGCGACTTCAACAACCCAAACATAGACTTGGAGCATTACTCTAGCTCCAACACCCTAGCCCAAAGGTTCCTAGAATTTATAAAGTCAAATGCTATGGAACAACTTGTTACCACTCCCACAAGAAGGGAAAACATACTGGACCTGATCATCACCAACATGGGGACTCTATGCTCCAGACCAGAAGTGTATCTCTCACTGGTAAGATCAGACCATAAACTAATCTCTCTGGATATTCACATCCCAACCCTACCACCTGCCCAGAAAACCACAGTGAAAAACTTCTCTAAAGCAAATTTCACACTCCTCAAAACCAAGGTGGAATCCTTCAAAGCCCCCGGGCCTGTGGAAAATACGGCCCAGACCGCAGAATCCTTTATAAACGCATTCTATGAACACCTTCAGGAATGCATGGATCATGCAATCCCAAATAAAACCAAGACCCAATCCTCCAAAGGCAGACGTCCTGTCTGGTGGACCCCAGCCATAAACAAACTATACAATAGAAGGAGGAAGGTACTACATGATAGAGCAAAATCCCAAAAAGGGAAGGCATATCTGATCAGTATTAGCAAAAAACTACGGGCACTCATAAAATCGTCTAAGGCCAGCTTCGAGAGAAAAAGTGCACAGGACACTAAGGATAATCACAAGGCTTTCTTTAGTTATGTTAGGAACCTGGGTGGGAATTCCCAGATATGCTCAGAATTAGTCCAAAATGACAAAAAATACACTGAACCCACAGACATTGCCAACATCCTAGCTGACAGGTTCAACGCAAACGTCTCCCCCCCTCCCCACCAAAAGGGCAAATATCTATCCCAGCAGACTGCTGCCCCCCTGACATCTCAGATGCTCAGGTAAGAGCCGCCCTCTCCAAAGCAAAAAACACAGCATCAATGGGACCAGACAGTGTCCCGGGCTGCGTCCTACATGAACCCCAAGAAGAGCTAAACCCAAACATAAAACTACTGTTCAATCTCAGCCTTACTACAGGATATGTACCCAAAGAGTGGTGTACAGCAACAGTTGTCCCTCTCCACAAAGGTGGTGCCTCAACGGATCCTGGAAACTATTGCCCCATAAGCCTGACTAGACTGGTCTGCAAAGCTATGGAAAGGATCATCATGGACCTCATAAATAAAGATATTGGGGACCTACAGACACTGGATCCCACCCAGTTTAGCTATGTTAAGGGCAGATCCTGCCTCTTAAACCTGGTCGATTTCTTTGAAACAGTCACCAAGGCCATTGACGAGGGGAAGGTGGTCCACACAGCCTACCTGGACCTCGCAAAAGCCTTCGATACAATACCCCACTCAGGCATTATAGATAAGCTCACCAGCTTAAATATAAACCCCTATGTCACTAGATGGGTTGCAAACTGGCTCAAGGACAGAACCCACATGGTTAGAATTGCTGGAGCCATGTCAGACTCCAAACCAGTTACAAGTGGCGTCCCACAAGGCTCAGTCCTGGGACCTCTCTTGTTCGGTATATATTTCTTGGAGGTACAGGCCAACACGGAAGGACTGTGGCTGACCAAGTTCATAGATGACTGCAAACTGAGCGCCATTATCGACTCTCCAGCCGACACAAGCATCCTCCAAAAGGGCCTCATAGGTTCATAGGTTCATGGGTTCATACTAGGCTATCTGCCCTAGGGCATTTATAAGCCTAGCCAGAATGTGTTTGGCTTTCACCACCCATTTTAAATTTATTTTGCTATGGCCTTTTTTGAGGTTAGTATACTGTGCCTCTGTCTAACAGTGACACAGAAGTGATACCCGGGGTAAACCTACGATCTCCCATCCACTCATCAAGATTCCTCTTGAAGAGAGTCAATGAGGGACTCTGCCTAACCTGGACTGGGATTTTATTCCAGAGTGAAGGGAGCCTCTGGGTTATGAATCTGTCCCTCCAGCATGTCCTCTTTATTTCAGTGCTGACGTTCAAGTCTCTCGAGCGCTTAGCTCGATGGGATTTGGATTGTCTGAGGTGCAGCATGTCCATTAATTCCGGGTTGGACATGGCTTTATACGTCAGGCACAGATCGCCTCTGAACAGGCGGTATGCCACTGAGTAGAGCTGGAGTTTCTTTAACCGGGCAGCATACGGCATCTGTTTGAGCCCTTTGATCCTCTTGGTGAGGTACTTTTGGAGTCTTTCCAGTTGTTGCAGGTGTCTGATAAGGTACATCCCAAAAGGGGCATTGTACTCAATTATGGGCCTGATGAGGGATGAGTAAAGAGGCATGATGACCTCCCCTGATCTAGATGTGAATCCCTTCAAGATTAGGTGGGCTATATAAAATGTTTTTCTAACCACTTTGGCCACGTGGTTGTCAAATGAGAGATTGCTATCAACTTGGGTCCCCAGGTCCCTAATTACTTCTTCTGTACTTAATGGATTACCACCTATGTGGTAATTTGTGGGCACTTTGTTTTGCCAAAGGGGTTGACTATACACTTTTTGGCATTTAGCTTGAGGCCATGGCTCTGGCACCAGTTGTCTGTTTCTATGAGGCCCTTTTGGAGGATGCTTGTGTCGGCTGGAGAGTCGATTATGGCGCCCAGTTTGCAGTCATCTGCGAACTTGGTCAGCCAGAGTCCTTCCGTGTTGGCCTGTACCTCCGAAAAATATATACCGAACAAGAGAGGTCCCAGGACTGAGCCTTGTGGGGCACCACTTGTAACTAGTTTGGAGTCTGACATTGCTCCAGCAATTCTAACCATGTGGGTTCTGTCCTTGAGCCAGTTTGCAATCCATCTAGTGACATAGGGGTTTATATTTAAGCTGGTGAACTTATCTATAATGCCCGAGTGGGGTATTGTATCGAAGGCTTTAGCGAGGTCCAGGTAGGCTGTGTGGACCACCTTCCCCTCGTCAATCGCCTTGGTGACTGTTTCAAAGAAATCAACCAGGTTTAAAAGGCAGGATCTGCCCTTAACAAAGCCGAACTGGGTAGGATCCAGTGTCTGTAGGTCCCCAATATCTTTATTTATGAGGTCCATGATGATCCTTTCCATAGCTTTGCAGACTAAGCTAGTCAGGCTTATGGGGTGATAGTTTCCAGGATCCGTTAAGGCACCACCTTTTTGGAGAGGGACCACTGTTGATGTATGCCACTCTTTAGGCACATATCCTGTAGTAAGGCTGAGATTGAACAGTAGTTTTATGTTTGGGTTTAGCTCTTCTTGGAGTTCATGTAGGACGGAAACAGACAACTGGTGCCAGAGCCATGGCCTCAAGCTAAATGCCAAAAAGTGTATAGTCATCCCCTTTGGCAAAAACAAAGTGCCCACAAATTACCACATAGGTGGTAATCCATTAAGTATAGAAGAAGTAATTAGGGACCTGGGGACTCAAGTTGATAGCAATCTCTCATTTGACAACCACATGGCCAAAGTGGTTAGAAAAACATTTTATATAACCCACCTAATCATGAAGGGATTCACATCTAGATCAGGGGAGGTCATCGTGCCTCTTTACTCATCCCTCATCAGGCCCATAATTGAGTACAATGCCCCTTTTGGGATGTACCTTACCAGACACCTGCAGCAACTGGAAAGACCCCAAAAGTACCTGACCAAGAGGATCAAAGGGCTCAAACAGATGCCATATGCTGCCCGGTTAAAGAAACTCCAGCTCTACTCAGTGGCATACTGCCTGCTCAGAGGCGATCTGTGCCTGACGTATAAAGCCATGTCAAACCCAGAATTAATGGACATGCTGCACCTCAGAAAATCCAAATCCCATCAAGCTATGCGCTCGAGAGACTTGAACCTCAGCACTGAAATAAATAGGACATGCTGGAGGGACAGATTCATAACCCAGAGGCTCCCTTCACTCTGGAATAAAATCCCAGTCCAGGTTTGGCAGAGTCCCTCATTGACTCTCTTCAAGAGGAATCTTGATGAGTGGATGGGAGATCGTAGGTTTACCCTGGGTATCACTTCTGTGTCACTGTTAGACAGAGGCACAATATACTAACCTTGAAAAAGGGCATTGCAAAATTAATTTAAAATGGGTGGCGAAAGCCAAACACACTCTGGCTAGGCTTATAAATGCCCTAGGGCAGATAGCCTAGTATGAACCTATGAACCTATTCCTTCAACTTTTTCTGAAATTTAGTGAAAATAATTGGCATGTGTATGGCATGGTTTAATGACAACTTTGACACCATCCTGTACATAAATGAGGAACTTCTCATGAAGCTAACACAATCTGGTTGCCAGAAACACACATGCTATACCCAAAATGCATAATACGCACTCCACAGATAGATCTACTAATACCAAGGCACTGTTTCCAAACCCCAAAGTCCTTCCAGACATTCCACATGCAAAAATTATTCTTAGCAAACTCAAAAGCACTCAACAGAAAGTACAAATAACACAGCATATACAACCTCACCCAGTGTAGCTCAACCACCAAGCCCATTCAGCAAGCCAATATACTACCCAGGACACTAGTCATAGGTGATTCCATTGTATGACATACTAATGTCCTGCTCACTAGGCTGAACAAGGAGAAAATGATGGTCAGTTGCCTATCAAGGGCCAGGGTCCAGAATGTTACGAATGCACTCAAGTCATTCCACCACAGGTACCAGTATCATTCATTTATAGTACATGTAGGTGTAAATTACTTGAGATCTACCACCCTAGACTATATGAAAAGTGGCATTATGGAACTCTTGGACTATGTGTCACAGGCTGGTATGCAACCTGCATTCCATCAATATGAACAGAAGATGTTTGACTTTAATATCTGTCTTAGTTTTTGGTGTGATTCTAGAGGAAATCAATATTTGTCAGCATGGGAAGACATACCTAACAAAACATATTGCTTTGCCATGGATGGTTTGCAAACATCTCCTCTAGGCTTTCAAATAGTGGCTAAAACATTGTGCTTCCCCACTGAGCTTTTTTTTAGGCAATGTCAAATTAGCAATGCTTCTAACATAGCAAAACCTACCCAAGGAAATCAAAGCTCTCCTCACCTTGGAGAACAATGACAACTATGCAGTTACCAAGACATGGTTTAAATCTACAGACAGTACAGTGGCAGTGCTAGGATTCAGCTGTCACATGTTTCACCAGAAACTGCAGAGACAGGAGTTAAAGGTGGCAGTATCTCTGATTTACATTAATAATAAGCATACCTCTAGGTTGGTTAAACAGGATGGTGCACTGTAGTTCCTCTATCTTGCTCTATCTCTCACTCATAACTATCTCTCTTTACTCACCTATAGGTAATTGCATGTATCCTTTCCTGTAATACCCCTTTCACATAGCCTATTGTCCTTGCACTGAAAGTGTGATAAGAGACTTAGGGACACAGGTGGATAGTGTTCTCACCTTCAATAACCACATTGCCACAACAGTCAGGAAATCCTTCTATGTGGCACATCTCATCACTAAGGGCTTTTCATCCAGAAAAAAGGAGGTCATTGTCCCACTGTACTCATCCCTCATTAGACCCATTATAGAATACAATGCCCTATATGGTATGTACCTCTCAAGACATCTGCAACAACTGGAAAGGCCGCAGAAATACCTCACTAAAAGAATCACAGGCCTAAAGCAGATGCCCTATACTGACCGCCTTAAAAAACTCCAGCTATACTCTGTCGCATATCATCTACTCTGAGGTGATCTCTGCTTAACATACAAGGCCATGTCAGAACTGTTGGACATGCTACACTTAAAGAAATCCCAATCCCTCAGAGCCACACGCTTCAGTGATCTAAACCTTGCAATCACAATAAACAAAACATGCTGGAGGGATAGGTTTCTGACCCAGAGACTCCCCAGACTCTGGAATAGACTGCCCATACATGTCAAGCAGAGTGCCTCTTTGGCCCTCTTCAAAAGGAACCTTGATAATTGAATGGGAGAAAGGAAATTCACTCCGGGGATCACATCAGTCACCCTGCTAGAAAGGGGTCCAGGGAAGTAAATAGTGTGGGAAGAAATAGCCAGGGAATTATTATGGATGGGCTTGTGTAGGCCCTAGGGCCGATAGCCTGGTACCAACCTATGAACTGTGACTGTTCTACTAACGTGTTGCTGTATTTTCTCCTTGCCTCTCAATGCTGCCTTTTTAAGTTTTCTCCCCTAACACTATTTTCTATAGTCTTCTTATCTTAGTACACATAGCCTAGTTACATACTTCTTCTACTTATGCCCTATCGATCACAGTTTTTCGGCAATTGTATAGTATAACATTTTGATTTACCCTCCTCTCTCCCCTCTTCACTTTACAGATATAAAGCTGTGTGTTCTTTCTTTCAACATATTCCGCACTAAACACTTGGATTTTCAGAGAGTGAAACCACTACCTTCTCTGAGGACCCAATGGAAACTGGCTTTAATTGAAATTTATGTATGTCTGCAATACATTTTCATGTTTTAAAGTGCTGCCTTAATTTTGTTTGTAACAAAGGCACATCACCATGACTACCCAACACCAGTTTCTACCTTTTCTCCCTTCTTCCTAGTTTTTAATCAGGTTCGTTTTTTTCCATCAAGAGGACACTCATTTATTTTGTCCTATTATAACAACGAGCTGAATCCCAAGCTAATATGTCATCGCCAAGTTTACTATGAGTAAAGCAAAAGACCTTTGATTACCTTACTGATTGTTTTTTCACAACCTATACTACAGTGTACAGGTTGTAGCTCACTCTGTTTGCACCTCGGGCTCACTCTGCTCCCCTACCCTATTCCCATTCCCATACACCCCCACTTTCATTAGACTTATACTTATAAGGCCATACTCTCTGCTCACTCCAACAATTACAACGACATTCAATCTACCCCTCACACCAATCAGCCACAATCACCCACAACTCTCTCCATCTCTGTCTTGCGGCATACATCCCACACCACTCCCACTCAGTTAACTCTCATACTGTCCCAATCCTCTCAGACTCCCCATTGTCTTTTCCAATTATATTTCAATCTCCATACAACCTTTTCCTCTCCACTACTCAACATGCTAATACTCACTACACTATTAACTACCCTACTTTCAATCACTTATCAACTTACCTCCTTTCACCATCTCCAAGTTCTATACACATACACATCTACTTCTCCAGTCAACCCAGCATCAACACACCTGCTCAACTACATCTGTATATCCCCACAACTATTCAATAACACATTCATCCAACTATTCTCATTAAAATACCCTTCCACTCAAATGCCTCCACACATTTTACACAAGTACTCCAAGCTCAACATCAAACTCTCACAATTGGTCTTACTCAAGTCCTCTCTACTTACTCTCAGTGGGGACATTCACCCTAATTAAGGCCCTGACCCACACATACAGACAACAGAACAAGAACAAAAATCTGCTTCTGTAAACTCTTTTACACATTCTTCCTCTGACCTATTTGTCTTAAACATTAACCTAAGAAGTATTCTAAACAAAATAGCTGAATTCCAAGCAGTCCTGTCACTATACACCCCAGACATAGCAGGACTTACTGAAACCTGGCTAAAGAACCACAATAGAGACAACAAATTCTTGCCTTAAGGTTATAATATTCATAGAGTTGACAGAATACACAAGCGTGGCAGTGGCCTACAATCATACACAAAAGCAACCTTAGCATGCAGCAGCTAAATACCTCTCCGCCCCTAGCTACTGACTCTGAAATCTTAGTCTCACACCTTCAACTCAACAAAAAACAAGTCCATCATCATTATAGCAGTATACATCCCCACTGGAAACAATTGCCATACAATTGAAAATCTTCTTAGTTGGGCCTCTACAACATACAAGCAGGAAGTACTAATCTTAGGTTATTTTAATCTAATCTGGTCCACATGTACCTCCACAAATCCAATAAATTATATTAACCTCTTTGGTTCCACCCAACTAATCTCAACACCTACAAGAAATGACAAACACAATAATAAACATTCCATACTAAACTGGATTCTCTCTAACGACCCAAACCTATGCTCACTTTTTAGCTGCCTTCCAGCCTCCCTTAGTGATCATTCTCCCACCTACCTCATTAAGCAAAAGACATACACAACCAACACCATTATCTATAAGCATATCTGTACTAAAAACACTTCAACATAAAGACCTTTACTTTCCTCCTAAAACATCACAACTGGTCCCACCTTAAAATACCTTCTCCTTGATGAGGTTGTTGAATATTTCAGAAACTAATTTTTAAGTATCCGAAACTCTCTAGTCCCATTTAGAAAAGTAAGTTCCAAATCCATACCAACCCAGTGGCTAACTAAGGACACCATTAATATAATGAAACAAACTACCAGTTAACAAAAACTCAAGTTTCCCTCAACAACTACCGCCAACTATGAAACCTAGCCAAAAAACAAATTTGGTCTGACAAAAAGCCCTACTATACCCTAACCTCAGAAATTCTAGCACTCCATTAAGCAACTCTTAAATCCTGGACAAACCACTACCCCCTCCCCAAGCATCCAAATCTCAGCATAAGCATAGTAGCCAAATTTAACTCACATTTTATTAGCTCTATTCAGTCCCCTCCAACCATTCTCACCCCCACTCCCCATCACTTTGCCACCTTCTCATTTCAGCCTGTCCAAACCACTTACATCAAAAAACTCCTTTGTCAACTAAAATTCACCACTCTGGCAGTAGACCAACTCCCAAATGAATTTCTTACACTAGCAGCTGACCCCATCTCTTACCCAATCTCCTTACTTTTTAATTGCTCCATTAGTGAACAATATGTACCAGTACTCTGGAAACTCTCCTATACCATTCCTCTTCACAAAGAAGGCCCTTCCACCGAACTATCCAACTATAGACCCATAGCCATTCTCTCGCCCCTTAGCAATATACTAGAAAATCCATACATTCGTATCTACTGGCCTATCTACTACAAAACAATCTTCTCTCCAGCTCCAACCATGGTTTTGGACCAAAACACAGTACCACGACTGCCCTATTAAGTTTCACAGATTACATCAACTGCCACAAAAACAGTGGCAACCTTGTCTCTTCCATTTTCTTAGCTATGTCAAAAGCATTTGACACTGTCTCACATCAAAAACTTTTTCAAGAATTATCTTCCATACATCTCTCATTATCATCCATCAGTTGGTTTCACAGCTATCTAGCCAACTGTCAACAAGCTGTGGAAAGATGAAATCTCTACCCTACTTACCTGTTAATGCAGTAGTCCCACAGGGTTCTACTCTTGGGCAGTTACTCTTTTCCATTTTTACAAACAAACTTAATTCTGCATCCACACATGCTACTATAGTGCAATATGCAGATGACTCCATGGTCATATGCACAGCACCCCCCCTACCTCCCCACCCTCCTTTGTAAAACTCAGAAAGCCTTCACTGACATGGAGCAGTATGTCAAAGAAAATTAACTCATACTAAACCCTAACAAGACAAAACTAATGATATTCTCCAATAACAGATCCACAGAACCCACTACCCCATGTCACATCCTCTCCTCCAATGGCACTAAAATTGAACCAGTAGATAGCACAAAGATACTAGGAGTCACAACAGATTGCTCCCTAAAATATGACAAGCACATAGCTCTTACTATAAAAAAGGTATATTAAACTCGGCTGTCTGTATAGGTCCAGATCATTCCTCACCCCTTCCACTAAACGAACCATAGCAAAAACACACCTTCTGTTCACACAACTGTATGCTTCTCCCATTTTCACTAATCTTAGAAAATCTGAGCTATCTAAGTTAGAGATATATTACCATTGCCTGTCGGGTGCTAGGATCCGACACATAACGCAAGCACTCAGGTCACTCCAAAGCAAATACAAATATGACTCAGTCATTGTACATGCTGGTGTGAATGACCTGAGAAGTACCTCCCTGGACTACATGAAAAGAGACATAGAGGAGCTCTCTGATCATGTAGCCCAGGCTGGTATGACCCTGACCTTGAGCAGCATCTTACCCTCACCTAGAATGATGCCACAGTACAAAGGCAAAATGATCGATTTTAACAATTGGCTAAAATTTTGGTGTCATTCAAAGGGGATCCAGTGTCTGTCAGCCTGGGATGACATGCTCGACAAGCCATGTTGCTTCACTAGGGACGGCTTGCACCTGTCACCACTGGGCTTTCGGATATTGGCAAAGGCTCTTGCCACCCCATAGTGCCTTTTTAGGCAAGGCTCAAAAGTCAAACCCACCCCCATAGACAACACAAGGAACAAGAAACTAAGGGTAATGCTGCTAAACGCCAGAAGTCTTAACCTCAAGATGCACGGACTCGAAGCTCTCCTCAGTATGGAGAACATCGATATCTGTGCAGTGACAGAAACCTGGTTCAAGGCTCCAGAGAGCACCCCAGCACTACCAGGCTATACCTCATATCATGCTTTTCGGCCCCAAAACCTGGACCGAACCACAAAAGGAGGGGGAGTTTCCATATTTATCAAGGATATCCACACCTCCAGGTTAGTGGCATTGCACGAAGTATCAGAGACCATCCATGTGCAACTAACAGTGGGCAAGACTGCTTTTCAGTTTATAGCATCCTACAGACCACCCTCTCAAAGTCAGGAATCCCATTCGGCTTTCCTGAAAATATTGGAGAACATGAAG
This sequence comes from Protopterus annectens, assembly GCF_019279795.1. Taxonomy (NCBI): domain Eukaryota; kingdom Metazoa; phylum Chordata; order Ceratodontiformes; family Protopteridae; genus Protopterus; species Protopterus annectens. The sequence goes on along the minus strand of NC_056737.1, from coordinate 1,497,486,661 downwards.
ATCTCTCCGAACACCATTATATTGGGCGACTTCAACTACCCAAACATTGACTGGGAGCACTACTCAAGCCCCAGCACCTTATCCCAAAGATTCCTGGAAATTATAAACTCAAATGCTATGGAACAACTAGTCACCACTCCCACAAGAGGGGACAACATACTAGACCTGATCATTACCAACATGGGGACTCTATGCTCCACACCAGAAGTATATCCCTCATTGGTAAGATCAGACCATAAATTAATTTCACTGGATGTCCACATCCCGACCCCACCTCCAGCCCAGAAAACCACAGTGAAAAACCTCTCAAAAGCGAACTTCTCACTTCTCAAAACCGAAGTGGAATCCTTCAAGGCCCCAGGGCCAGTGGAAACTACAGCCCAAACTGCAGAATCCTATATAAATGCATTCTACGGACATCTCCAGGAATGCATGGATCATGCTATCCCAAACAAAACCAAGACCTAATCATCCAAAGGCAGGCGTCCAATCTGGTGGACCCCTGCCATAAATAAACTGTACAACAGAAGGAGGAAGCTACTACATGATAGAGCAAAATCCCTAATAGGGAAGGCATCTCTGATCAGTACTAGCAAAAAATTACGATCCCTCATAAAATCCTCCAAGGCCAGCTTCGAGAGAAAAATTGCACAGGACACAAAAGACAATCATAAGGCTTTTTTCAGTTATGTTAGAAACCTGGGATGCAACTCCCAGACTTGTTCTGAGTTGATTCTAAACGACAAAAAATACACTGAACCCACAGACATCGCCAATATCCTGGCAGACAGGTTCAGTGCAAACTTCTCCACCCCCTCCCCCCCAAAAGAGAAAGCATCTATCCCGGCAGAGGGCTGCCTCCCAAACATCTCAGATGCTCAAGTGAAGGCTGCCCTCTCCAAAGCAAAAAACACTGCTTCCATGGGACCAGATGGCGTCCCAGGTTGCATCCTACATGAACTACAAGAGGAAGTAATCCCTCAAATAAAACAGCTATACAATCTCAGCCTCACTACAGGATATGTGCCCACAGAATGGCGTACAGCAACAGTGGTCCCACTCCACAAAGGTGGAGCCTCTACAGACCCTGGAAACTATTGCCCCATAAGCCTGACTAGCTTAGTCTGCAAGGCTATGGAGAGGATCATCATGGAGCTCATAAACAAAGACATTGGGGACCTACAGACACTAGATCCTACCCAGTTCGACTTTGTCAAGGGCAGATCCTGCCTTTTGAACCTGGTTGACTTCTTTGAAACAGTCACCAAAGCCATAGATGAAGGGAAGGTAGTCCACACAGCCTATCTGGACCTTGCAAAGGCATTTGACACAATACCCCACTCGGGTATCATAGATAAGCTATCCAGCTTAAATATAAACCCCTATGTCACAAGATGGATCGCAAACTGGCTCAAAGACAGAACCCACAGAGTGAGAGTTGCTGGAGCCATGTCAGACTCGAAACCGGTCACAAGTGGTGTCCCACAGGGTTCTGTCCTGGGACCACTTTTGTTCGGTATATACTTTTCCGAGGTACAGGCAAACATGGGAGGATTATGGCTCACCAAGTTCGCAGACAACTGCAAACTTGGCGCCATAATCAACTCTCCAGCTGACACAGACATCCTTCAAAAAGGTCTCACAGAGACAGATAACTGGTGCCAGCACCATGGTTTAAAGCTAAATGCCAAAAAATGTATAGTCATACCCTTTGGCAAAAACAATGTGCCCACAAATTACCACATAGGCGGAAACCCATTAAGTACAGAGAAAGTTATTAGGGACCTGGGGACCCAAGTTGATAGCAATCTCTCCTTTGAAAACCACATTGCCAAAGTGGTTAGAAAGACCTTCTACATAGCCCACCTCATCACGAATGGTTTCACATCTAGATCAAGAGAGGTAATCGTGCCCCTTTATTCATCCCTCATCAGGCCCATCATAGAATACAATGCCCCTTTTGGGATGTACCTTACCCGACACCTGCAGCAATTAGAAAGACCCCAACAGTATCTCACCAAGAAGATCAAGGGTCTCAAACAGATGCCATATGCTGCTTGGTTAAAAAACTCCAGCTCTACTCAGTTGCATACCGCCTACTTCGAGGCGATCTATGCCTGACATACAAAACTATGTCAAATCCAGAATTAATGGACATGCTCCACCTCAGTAAATCTAAATCCCTGAGAGCCACACGCTCGAGGGACTTGAACCTCAGCACAGAAATAAATAGAACTTGCTGGAGGGACAGGTTCATAACCCAGAGACTCCCTTTGCTCTGGAATAGAATTCCAGTTCATGTGAGGCAGAGCACCTCACTGAATCTCTTCAAGAAGAATCTCGATAACCAATTTACAATTGCTCACAACATCATACATCAGCCTGAAGCCTGACCAGCTCTAAAGAATCTAGTTTAACATTATAATACCACCCGTACCTTCCACTCAACCAACAAACTACTTCTACAAGCTAGTAAATCTAACAACTCTTTTGGTGACTCCTTATTTGCAAATCAAATCGCAAAAATATGGAAGTGCATCCCCCAACACATACTTAATACCCCACTGCCTCCAAATTTAAACTCCTTCTTAAAGAACACCTAAACAGCAAATGTCTTTGTTCTTGTATCACCCCTGGGTAATTGTTCTTCTCCCTCGCCCTTAGCTCACATTTCCTCCTCTCAAACTTTCACTTACTTATCTCTTCTTTCTAGTCACTTGACACTTCATACTTTACTCTGTATGAGGTTTAGCTCCCAAGCCTGTCTTTCCAATACCAGCTGTTACTGTGAAATCTGCACACACTGAAACTGTAGCTATTACATACCTAATTTACTTTGCTTATTTATGTATTAATAATTGATGACTTATATTATGTGTATTTACTGTGTTTATGGTAAGAACTGTTTTTACTGTGTTTATTGTAAATTCTGTTCTAAATTGTTTTGTCTGTGTTACCACTACAATTTGTCATTGCAGCTTTTCTCCCCAGGCCTCTGCTGAAAATGGGCTACTAGCCCAGATGGACTATCCCAAAAAACAAATGTAAAATAAATTTATAAATAATATTGGCTCTGAGGCCCTTACAAGCCTAGCCAAGAATTTAGCCCATGTTCCGACAAGTCAGCACCCAATGCCCATGTCCAGCAGGGACACAAGTGGAATTCCAGGGGTGCATTTTCTGTTCCCCATACACTTAACCAGGTTGCACTTAAAAAGGGGTTAATGAGTTACTATGCTTGATGTGGAGAGGGAGTCTATTCCACAGAAGGGGGAGTCTCTAGGACACAAATGTGTCCGACCAACAAGTCCTATTGATGTCACAGACCAGGCTGAGGTCTCCATCTGCAGATAACCATGAACAAAGTCTCATAAAATATCCTAGCAAGCTATGGGTCACCAACTGTGTCCGATAAAACCTATAGTTTATACTTAGACCTATTGGAGACATTCACCATTCAACCAAATAACATAGTCATGAGGGACTTTAGTTATTTCTCTATAAACTGGGAATCCTACAAACCCCATATTAGCAGGCTTAGAGATCCCCAGTCTTTGTAAACACAAACACCCTGAACCAGTTAGTGCATACACCTACTAGAGGTGCAAACATACTGGACCTGGTCCACACAAATATGAGACAATGTTGCATCCCATCAGTGCTGTGCCTTCTCAGGTAAGATCAGACCATAAACCAGTCTCTTTTGAAATAAGAATCAATTCTGTAACCACAGTAAACCATGTAACAATTAGAAAGAACAAGGCAAACTACCATTTATTACTTTATAACTTGTCAAAATTTCAGGCCCCTTAAAACCCAGAAAACAGAGCAGCCTCTGTGAAATTATTCAAAGAAGCCCTGCACAACCATGTTAGTGATTGCATACAACTTGCTGTGCCTACCAGAAGTAAGCCCAAAACTAATTCAAAACAAACCACCCTGGTGGAATTCAAAATTAAACAGGTTGTACAATGAAAGAACAAAAGCAGAGATAAAATTAGGAAGTGTAACATGAAAAAAGATAAAACTTCTGTCACCAAACTGAATTAACAACTAAGAGGACCAGTTAAGTCCAAAAAAGCAAATTTTGAGGTAAAGATAGTATCCCAGGCCAAGGACAACCATAAGACCTTCTTTGTCAATGTCTGAAAATTCCAAGGCAGCACACAACAGTGGTGAAATGTTGATAAATGGGGACACATTCACAGAACCAAGAGATACAGCTAATCTTCTGGCTGACAAGTTCAGCTTCAACTTTACCCCCATCTTGCCACCCAGCTACTCCAGCTACCCCCCCCTCCATGAAATGCCATCTAACATAACCCCTCCAACTATCAGTACAGAGCCTGTCTGAAATCGGTCAAAGGTCAAAAATAAAATTCTTCAGTGGAACCTGATAATATCCCAGGATGCCTCTTAAATTGCTTAAAACATGACCTACGAGGTCCACTGGAGCCAATAATCAACCATAGTCTTATCACAGGCTTTGTGTCATGCAAATGAAGGACTGCAGCAGTCATCCCTCTACACAAGCTCGGAATGTCAGTACATCCCAAGAATTACAGACTGATTAGTCTCATATGCAAAGTCTTGGAAAGAATTATCATGGAAATGATTAACAATGACATAGGAGAACTTCAGACACTGGAACCATTTCAGTTTGGCTTCATCAGTGGCAGGTCATGCCTAATGAACCTGATAAACTTCCTTGAAAAGATCATCAAGGTAATGGATGAGGGCAAAACAGTGCATCCTATCTACCTTCCTTGACCTAGATAATGCATTTAATATAATCCCCCACTCAAGCACTGTAAAGGAACTCATGGAATTAGGCATAATCTCTTCCGTAACTTGTTGGCCAGCCAGCTGGCTCACAGACAGTAGCCAGGAAGTTAGGATTGGAGAATCTACACCCACAAAGAGGCCCATTACATGTGGAGCCCCAGGCCTCAGTGCTTGGTACACTCTTCTTTTGCATCTATTTTTTTGAAGTGAAAGCCAATGTCAAGGGCCTCTGACTTACCGGATTTGCAGATGAGGGAACGCTAGGAGCAATTATAGAACCCCCACCACCTAAGATATTAACATCATACAAGAAGGTGCCAAAGACATGACGTGGTAGCATTGTTGCCTCACAGCAAGAGGTTTTCCAGTTTAATTCTCAACTGGAGTGCCTTTTGTGTGGAGTCTACATATCCTCCCTGTGTTCAGGTGGGTTTTCTCCAGGTACTCTGGTTTCCTCCCACATAAAAAAAAAAAAAAAAAAAAAAAAAAAAAAAAACATGCGTCTAGAGCATTTCTCCCCAGGCCTCCTCTGAAAACTGGCTTTGATCCAAGTCAGACTTTCCCAGTAAACAAATGTTAAATAAATAAATAGTACCTTTTGGGAAGTCAGACACCCAAAAATACTACTTCATTGATAAAACATGCCTAAACACAGACACAGTAGTCAGGGATTTGGGAAGACTTCTAGATAGAAATCTAGCATTTCACTGACATGTATAAATGCTGGTAGGAAAATCATTCTATATTACTCAATTTAAAATTAAGGGCATGGCATCTAGGTCCAGAGAAGTCATTGTGCCCCTGTATGCAGCCCTCACCTGACTCATCATTGAGTTTAATGCCCACTTAGGCATGCATATGACCAGGCACATGCAACATCTGGAATGTGCACAGAGGGTCTTTACAAAAAGAATACAGGGCATAGACACAATGTCCTATGTAAATTCCTTCAAAGCCCTATCTGTGTATTCTGTTTCCTACAGACTGCTGAGGGGTGATTTATGCATGGCATTCAAGAATCATAGGATCCTGCTCTGATGGCCCTTTTGCATATCTGTAAAATGAATAGCTTCAGAACCACTAGATCTAAAGATTTAAACTTTGCTTGTGAATTAAAATGGACATGCTAGAGGGTAGGTATGTATCTCAGAGAATCCTTATTCTCTGGAACAGGCTTAAGATACATATGAACAGAGCCCTTCCCTAAGCCTATTCAGGTGCAACCTGAACAAGTGAATGTGAAATAGGAAATTTACCCCTTGTCTGACACTTATGTCTCTGATGGACCAAGGTGCCCATTAAATCATTCCTTGACTAATATACACCCCTTAAAATAACCTGTATAGCACAATAACACATGGTATGCATTTGGATTATAAAGGCTCCAGTAGTCATTACCCTGGTAAAGTACAGCCACGGTGGTGTAGTGGTTAGCGTTGCCACCTCACAGCAAGAGGTTCTTTGGTTCTATCCTTGGCTGGGGTGCCTTCTGTGCGGAGTCTGCATGTCCTCCCTATGGTCATGTGGGTTTCCTCTGGGTGCTCCGGTTTCATCCCAAAAACATGCTGTAGGTGGATTGGACACTCTTAATTGGCCCTAGGCATGAGTGAGTGTGTGTGTGTGTGTGTGTGTGTGTGTGTGTGTGTGTGTGTGTGTGTGTGTGTGTGTGTGTGTGTGTGTGTGTGTGTGTGTGTGTGTGTGTGCCTTCTGTGGAAGGTTGGGCACTGGGCTGGCAACTTGACACCATAAAACTCCACTGCCAATCATAAGCGGACAGGTGATTTGCTGTGGTGACCCCTAACTGGGAAAAGACAAAAGAAGAAGAAGTCATTACCCTGATAAACACCTATAAATACTATCCATAAGCAAGGACAATTATGGCTCCTTAGCCTTAAGGACTTGAAACTAGGTATGTTTTCTGGATGATGCATTTCTAGCTAGCAAATTAGTATTTCAGGTAAGTAACTTATTGTTTTAAGAAGTGTCAAACTTTCCATTTCAAAATTCAACCTCTTTGGTATGTAGCTATTTTAAGATGTCAGAAATGCAACAGCCTAGTGGGAAATGGCAGCCAAATATACTTCAACAGATACAAATGAGACACTACCCTAGAAAAGTTTTGGTGGATACTGGAAAACCATGTTGTCTGCTACTCTTATTGCTGCATTACCTTCTGATGTAGCTCAGTAGGTTATTTTTTCTTTTCTGAAAGATAAAGCCTTTCAGGGTTTCATTTCTTGGTCTTGCTTAGGATACAGAGTACCTCTGATGAAAACTGGTTCCTGAAGAGAGTGAGTCATATTGAATTCATCCACACCGCACTGTAAGAATAGTCTGTTTCAGCTGCACCAGTGACCCTCGTTTGCTGGTTCAGGAAGGTATAGAACTGATGGACAGTGACAAGACTGGTAATCGTAATCTGTTAGTTGCATCGGGCAACATGTTTTGCTTTAAGCCACTGAGAGCTAAACAGAACAAGTCAAGCCTGGTCCATGCTTGCTTTAACGTGAGATAAGGGGAAAGGAAGCAGAGTGTACAGAAAGCCTGATGACTATGTCATTAAGATGGGGTTGTATGAAACCTGGAGGTGAAGATCCATCTTTTCAGGTGTCTCCAATACAAGTATAGATCATCTGTAGACATGGTAAAAGTTGATATTTCCCTGATTATATATATATATATATATATATATATATATATATATATATATATATATATATATATGTGTGTGTGTGCATGTATATGTTTGTGTGTGTGTGTGTGTGTGTACATATAGATATATATATATATATATATATATATATATAAATATATATATATATATCTATATATATATACACACACACACACACACATACATATATATAAACAATTACATAAACATATACATATAATGTTCTGTTTTAAAAAATGGAAATGTGTAGAGCATCCAAGCCTAGTTTTGGACACACGTGTTGAGACAGGATGGTGTGCATTTGTCAAGATCAGGGAAGAGAATTTTTGCAGTAACTATTTTGCAATATTTGACAAGCACTAGGCAGGATTTTTGCCATGTCAAAAATTTAACAGTTCACAATAGCAACATCTGATTCATCTCTGATGGATGTTAATGCTAGGAGCATTAATAATAAAGTTTTTTTTTCATTGAGAAATTTGCTGCTTTCCCACAAGATTGATGTTGTTATTGTTTGCGAAACATGGTTAAAGAACAATGGCTGGAAACCAGTTTTGTCAGGGTTTAAATATTTTTACTGTAACAGACATTTTAACAAAAAATCAGGTGGAAGTGTTATGATAGGGATTAAAGATAGTTATGAGACCTGTGATTATTATATGTTCATTGATAACACCAATACTATAGACTTTGTAACTGTGACAATAAAGACAACCCTAGAACATATAACAATTAGTGGAGTGTACAGACCACCAATGTCAAGTGCAGGTGACCTAGAGGAATACATACATTTTCTTGCATGAAACACAGGAGAGAATAATAATATTAGCTGGGGACTTAAATTTATAAGAAACAGATTGGAATAATATTGATTCAACAACATTTGTAAGGAAATTATTCACAAGCTATATTCAGGAACAATAATTGCTTCAGATTTTAAAAACCCTATCAGGGGACAAAACATACTAGACATTATTTGTATTCCTAAAGAAATTACTGTTACTACAAATCAAGTTTTACCAGCAATGATCATGGGGTTATAAAGGTCAATTTGTTGCCAGATAATTCTCCCAAATTGAAATCTAAACCAAAGCACAGAGGGTTGTTTACACTTTATATGGAAGCAAACAGTCACTATGTAAAACTAACTGGAGGGAGGTGTTCAGTGGAAAAACTGTAGAGGGAATGTGGAAAGTTTTGAAACAGAAATTGTATGAGAACAAAATACCCCCAAAAAAGTTTAACATCAGGACCTAAGCATATAGCATCCAGGGGACATATTTCCAAAATAACAAGATATCTGATTAAGGTGAGAGACAAAAAATATAAGAAATGGAAGACAGGTTGAACTACAACTTTGAAAACTGAAATAAACAAAATGGACAAACAGATTAAGCATTGTGTGAGACAAGACCAAGAAAAATTTGAATAAAATTTATATAAAGATACTGAGCAAAATAGGAAACCTTTTTATTGATACATAAGCCCTGGGATTCAGTAAGGTTCCGTGCAGGAATAGCTTATTCCTGCATGGAAATGACCATTTAAGAGCAGCACACCAGCGCACTATGCATAGTTATGAAGGCACGCTGCCTCTGCTCCTAAACGGACACAGAGCATGGATGAGTGCAGGGGTGTGTCTGAGAGCAGAGCTCTCACAATATACATGCCCCTGCAGTCAAAAATTGCCATTCAGCAATTACAATGAGCGAGAATACTCATAGGGGATTGCATACCTCTTAACTGTACAGATCATCACAGAGTGTTCAGATTGTACACTCATACATTTGGCCTGTTCCTCACTGACCTCGCAAATCATTGAGATGATCTCAGGATTGAAGTCGGTAAATAATGGCATACATTCGAGTTTCAGACTTCAAATCCTTCAGAAAATATGTATTAAAACAAATCCTGTTACTCTAGCAACTTTCTTAAGTTTATAAGAGCAATATTTAAAATGTGTCCCTAGTTGTACCTCATTGTGTCAATCTTTGTCCAGATATTTTGCATGAAGAGGTTGAGAGGTATGAGGGGTTGCAACCTCTTCAAATGCCCAAAGTGGGACTGTTAGTGTAGAAACATGACATATTGCAGAAGGAAACACACCACAGCCACTGCAAAGGTCAATGCACCACTTCACAGGAAAACGCTATGCTCATAGCAACTGAAACACACTAGGATGTCTGCCAAATGTGCAGATGCACACAGAAATCCACAGCAATAAGTGAAACCTATCCTCTCCTAGAGAAAATAACACTAATAATGTTAATTATCAAACAGATTAAATTTAACCACAGCTGCATGGGTTTGCCCATTGCTTAGCTATGCATACTTTAGCTTAAATAGCACAAGAAGATAAATAGCAAGATACATGTAGTAGAAGCACTACTGCAATGGTTTAGTGGTCAGAGTGTTCACTTTGTGAACAGTCATTCCTGATTTGGTCCTCACTGTAGTAAATTCCATTTTCCATGTGAAAGCAATTCCTGAGCATTTTTATGCTGTATAACCAACTAAATAACATATATTTATGAACTGGAGTACTGCCTTATGTGCAGATGTGAGGTGTCATTGTAATAATGTGCTAAAATCCACAGATAAATACAAGTGCCCCATACAGTGTATGTACACATGATTCAGGGATACTAAACAAAGTTATTATGTGCAATGAATGACAAATCCATGCCATAGAGCAAATAGTGTAAAATGTATAAAGTGTCCAAATCTACCACTTTCCCAGACCCATGTTTCTTTTCTTTCTAAATTAGTGTGGGGGTAAGCAGGAGTAAGCACATGTAAACAGTAGTAAGCAAGTTTAAGCCTGTTTGCATGGGGGTAAGCAATGCCTACACAAGATAAGCAATCTAGAGGCTGAGTGTAAGAAAATGTAACCGGAAGTTAGCATTGCTTACCATCGCACAAACCCGCTTACAACTGCTTAAAAGTGCCTTAATCATTCTGTATCCAACAGCCCCTGTTCTGTCCAGCAACAAAATTAACAACCCTTGTAGGTCTTGAACCCATGACCCAATACACTATAGTCACAGCAAATAACCAGTAAGCCATGACAGCTGTAGATAAAAATTGAGCTATACCCAAACAGATCCTCACTATAGCAAAATCAGAATTTACATGTGAAAGGAATCTATAAACGGTTTTGTGTTGTATAACCTACTACATAACATATATATGTGAACTGGAGTACTGCATTAAGTCCAGATGTGAGGTGTCATTGTAATAAAGTGATGAAATACCCCAATAAACACAAGTACCCAATACAGTGTACATACACATGAATAATGGATACTAAACAATTACATAACATAAAATGAATGAGAAATCAAAGCCAAACAGCAAATAGTGTGAATATTTAAAAGTAAGCAATGCTAAGCATTGCACACCTCTGCTTACCAGGTTTAAGCAATGTGTAGACCAGCTAAATAAATTTGCCCATTGGTATGCCCCGTTAAGCAATGCCAACCTTAGGTAAGCAGGTTTGCCCATAGCCTAGCATTTTCAAAACCATCCAGTCATAGCAAAGTGTGGGAAATTGACCCTATTTAAACCCCACAGGTAGGAATACATCTGATAACTGGTTGCAGCTTCCTGCTGTAGGTACAATGGCTGGTGTTGGGGAAGGATCTCGGTTCCGAGAGCAGCGCTTGGGCATCCAGGAATCCAAAGTCATGGCAAGACTCCTGGTAAAAGACCATGAAGACAGACTGCTGCAGGGCCAGTACAAGGGTTCCCAATATAAAGGGGAACCATGGGACTGTCTCTCCCATGACCTCAGCAGTACCACTGGCATCCCACAAACTGGTAAGCAGGTCAGGCATCACTATGCTGAACTGAAACGGAAGAAGAGGGAGCTCTTAGATCAGTGGATCAAAGATCAGTGGATCAAAGAAGCTAGGCAGGGTGATGTCCCAGCAGTGTGTAAGTACTCATTCTACTAACTGTTTAATAATTGCCAGCTCATGTATATTATGGATAGGTATGGCTAAATATTCCTCTTATGTCTTTAACAGTGGCAGCGGAGCGAGCAGTGAATCAGGAAGCCCATACATGAAGGCTGTAGAGGTTGCGTTGAGAGGCAGGTTAGTAATAATGTTACATGTACTGTCATAAGAAATAAATCTAAAAGTAGTAGAAAGTTAATTGCCAGTATAAAACCTGTATTGTGTATGGAATGTACTGAATAAACTAGGCAATATGGCAGGAAGAGTCTCATATAGGTTGTATGTATATAAAAGGGTAACAGCCTGGCAATAAAGTTCTAACTCCTGGACTGCTTGTGTTTACTCTGGTATCATATGGCAATGTAGTCTTGCAATCTCTTAATAGTACTGTTGTATTTAGCACTTCTGTCCACACTGTGCTACATAAATAAAATGTGTAGGAATGTCTGTATACGACTGTTGTAATCACAAGGTCATATTGTACAACTGAGAGAGACTTAGAAAACAGTGAAAAGATATAAAACAAAATCCAAATAGCACACTCAACTGAGACATAAACTGTTGTATGTTTAGCACACACAGCCATGGTTTGAATCCTGAGAGTGGTAGTAAGCTGTATGCAGAATCACACCCCTCAACTGTACAGATTTTGTCAGAACGTATAGATAATTGGCTTACATTTTCTGCCCATCACCCTGTCCCCTTGGAAAATCAGTGGGATGATCCCAGAAGTTTAGGCAGCAAATAATGACATGCAAATGATTGTCAGACATCATAACCATCAGAAATATATCTATAAGAACAAACCTGTCACTCTAGCAACTCACCAAAATGGTATGAGAGTAATATGCAAAGTATGTCCCATCTCTACCCCAATGTTGTGAAGCTATGACCAGAGTCTGTGCAGTAAAAGAATGAGACATATGTGCATAATAATAACGTGGAACCTGGTGATATGTGTGGCAACATTCATGTAGTGTTAACAAACATTCCCTCCACAGGTCTGTCAGATAAGAAAACTGTGCCTGGAAATAAAATATTGAAATCTTGGACTGGTACTGTTTAGTCTGGTATTGTATGGCACTGTTAGTGTTGCAGTTTCTCTGAATAATAATGTATTAGTCATCACTGTCACCCACACTGTGCTACATAATAAAACTGATTAGGAATCCCTGTATAGGAGTGTTGTGATTAAAAGGTCAGATTGTAAAACCACAGGAGACTTATAGACAGAAATCAGTGAAGAAATACACAGCGATATCTAAATAGCACACTCAGCTGTGATGCACACTGCTTTATTTTTAGCAGACACAGCCATGGTTCGAATCCTGGGAGTGGTAGTAAGCTGTATGCAGAATCATACCCATCAACTGTACAAACTTGTTCAGTTGGTCTAGATAATTTGTCCATATCCACTGCCTGTTACCTTGTCCCCCTGGAAAATCAGTGTAATGATCTCTGACATTTAGGCAGCATTTAATGACATATAACTGACTGTCAGACCTGTAAATATCGAGAAAACATATATGAACAAACCTGTCATTGTAGCAACTCACCAAAGGTTTATGAGGACAATTGTCAAAATATGTCCCAGTTCCACCTTCATGTTGTCAAGCCTTGACCAGAGTGTGTGCAATAAGAGTATGTGCATAACATCAACCAGGAACCTGGGGATATGCATAGAAACAGTCAGGTAGTGTTGACAAACAATATCACTACAGGTATACCAGGTAAGAGCTGTATATGGCAGGTAAAACACAGTTCACATGTATAGTTGTCTAAAAACATACCACTGTCCAAACTAAGGTCATAGGGTAGTGTAATAGTATCTGTAAGGTACAGATTACAGCAGTAACTAGGAAAGTATTGAGAAGTACAGGGATATACAACTTGTTAATTGACATCTCTCTCTCCCCCGACCATATCTGCAACAATAATCTAAATACACAACTCAATGGGTATGTGTACAATTAAATCTACTGTTGGGACATATGTCCTATTGTTTGATAAATATTTAAATTTGTTTCTATGCATGTGCCATGTTGAAATACTCCCACATTGGTGGCATGCTGCCATTAATGTAACCTGCATACTGTTGTAATGGCCACTTTGGTTCCAATATATGCATGTGTTCTGTTTGATGTGCAACTGTTCCATATCTGGTGTTTTGGGTTAATGGCAATATCTATGCATGCTGTTATACCTAATCCTGGAATTTGTTGGACTATTACTAACCCGCATATGTTTTAAAATTGAAACACCGTAGCATGTTTGGGAAGGCCGGTCCCAGTGGACCCACCTCCCCACTTCATCTGGCTGTGGCACTGGGCACTAGCACATCTGGGGCCCACCCCAGGACCTCCTCATCCATTGGTGCTGCACCATCTTTGGGTGGAACTGCCTCAGGGGATATGGCTAGCCCCCCCGGGAGCTGGGCATGGACAGCAAACTGTTATCTGTTGTCAGGTCTGGGGTATGGTGCATAGTCACCTTAAAAAAAAAAGGGAAATCTATTCCCCAAAAGAATCTCGCCCCACACATAGCTGTCCATTTCGCACACGTGTCCATTGGACACATGTAATCTGGTCTCGTTGGCTTCACAACATATTATTGTTGTCCTCACCCCATCTCAGGGGTATGAGTGTCCAAATCTACCTCCAAATCAGTGTATATGCACAGCTGTTGCTGTAGAAGAAATGGGCAGCTATGGACCTTCCCTACACCTGTCCTGCACATCCCTAGCTATTTTCCCTACTGCCTTCTCTCTTCATACCCCTTTTTCACCACTTCCCTATCATCCCTTTTTCTTTTCTTTTAAAGAAATTAGTGCGGGAGTAAGCACTTTTAAGCAGCGGTAAGCAGTTTTAATCACGTTTGCCCAGGGGTAAGCAACGCACACACAGAATAAGCAATTTTGAAGCTAACTCTCTGTAAGCATATTTAACCGAAAGTTTGCATTGCTTACCGTCGTGCAAACTGCTTAAAACTGCCTTAATCACTCTTTATCCAACAGCCCTTGTTCTGCCCAGCAACAAAATAAACAGCCTTTGCAAGTCTCGAACCCAGGACTTTGCACAGCATAGCCAAAGTGATTTACCACTAAGCCATGTCAGATATAAATAACTCTGATGTTTTCTCAAACATATCATCCAGCACAGTTATTCAACAGTAGAGGAAAATTATTTATATCTGTAGATGTATGTGTATATATATATATATATATATATATATATATATATATATATATATATATGTATATATATATATATCTACATGTATATATATATATATACACATATATATATATATATATATATACATGTATATATATATATATATACACATATACATGTATATATATATATATATATATATATATATATATATATATATATATATATATACATGTATATATATATATATATATATATACATGTATATATATATATATATATATATATATATATATATATATATATATGTATATATATACATACATGTGTATATATATATATATATATATATATATATATATATATATATACAGGTCTTAAAGTGTGTTTCTTGTTTCCCCTCACAGGTGGTGAGGTGGGTCAGGGTCCCTCCTTCAGGCAATCTGATGTTGGTGTTCATACCGATACTGAAAATGATGATAGGTGTGTTGAGGCACAGGTGGGGTTGGCAGGGGCTGAAGCTGCTCCACCATTTGACATCCCACTATTATCCAACCCATCCCCACACATAGTCACATTGCCTAAACATACGCCATCACCCGTGGCCATAGCTGAGAGACAGTTGGTGGTTGGTGGCATGGGACAGGACAGTGTGATATCTATGGCATGTGATTTGGACACAGCAGCCATAGCCGGATGTCCAGTGGGGTACCACATAGGCAGATGTACAGGAGTGCTCATTGGAGGGATGCTGGTCATCATGCCTCTGGCAGAATTGCCACATCTGGTACCACCAGATGCATTTTCAGGCTGTCATGGGGGCACAGGCATGTATGGAATGGTACACCAGACAGGCTCTGAGGCTGTAGAGGGCTACTCATTCAGCTGATACTGACAGCATCTGTGATCTTGCAGGTGCCCTCAGTTATTTTACAGAGGTCATGGATAGAAGGTTGGGTGAGATAGGTGGGAATCCTCGACCGTGGAATGTCCATGCTTGAGCATATAGTGGGAGTAGTATGACGGCCATGTGGACTTAGGCCAGCGACACCAACAGTGGGAGGTTGATGTGGACATGCCAGAACACTGAGACACTCTGGTAGTGGCATTAGCAGCCCCAGCACTGCAGGGGGGGTGCTGTCTACACCACACCACAGCAGGCCACGTGCACATGGCCCTGGACAGTCCCAAGAGGGACCCAGATCCAGCAGGCATATGTCATCATCAGGGGAGAGTATCATATTGTGGCTTTTACCTGGTGGTGCCTGTGGAACCCCTGGCAGGCAGAAGTTCTCGTGTCCGTGGCCGGAGACAGTGACCTGCACATCCTGCCAGGTGCGGTCTGCAGCCGTCCAACAAACCCCTGTATAGGGCAGCCACATGGGAGAACTGTGTGCATGCATACACACACACAATACCAGCACAGGTACGGCAACGCCATACCTACACACATCACAACACAACAGCCAAATTAATAATTAAACCCCCTCACTCACACACATGGTTTCAGACATATGACTCAGCCTATGTCTCTGGCAAACCAGCAACACACCCTGTGCATATGAAGATACATGTGCCACATCCCTTTCATCCATAACATCGATGCAGGGACAGGCTAATATGGTTCTGATGCACAGGGTGACTGCACTATGGTATACCAGTGTAATGCTTTGTAACATGTTGTCAGCAGTAAAGTTTATTTCTTACATGTCAGGAAGTGTAGCCATCCAGCCATGATGCATTATAGCTGTTATTAACACTGAGTGATTGTGGTCTCCATAATGTACTCTGTTTGTGTTGTAGGTGTCCATGTATCAGCAGGATGATGGTCTGCTGTTGTATCCTACAAGGAGTATGGCACTGTGGTGATACCTTGGCTGTGCCATATCCGGGGTACAGGTGAACACATGTCACAAGTCTGTATAACAGTTACTGCATGTACCACATGGCCAATAGGTTTAGAGGTGGTGTATACAGGTCAGTGCATGGTGGCTGATGCCAGCAGCCCTTCTACAGTGGACAATGGTAAGTGTATTGGGTGGTACACACCACATGTTTGTGTATAACACACAGAGGCTTTGCTGTTGATGCAGTATGCAGAGAATACTGTACACGTGGATGTATGTACCTGTGCAAGGAACCAATTTTAGCCTATGTAATTCCACCAGGACAGAATAGGCACAACAACACATTGTGAAATAAGCAGCCTGCTAGTTTAGTGTCATGGATGATGGTACTGGCAGGGTATACGTCCCCTTCTCCAATGTAGTGCAATCCTCTACTCAATAAACATAGGTGTGCTGGTGTGGGTGGCACAGCCTTACCCCTTGGAGGGTGAGAGGTGCTGTAGAACCGCAGATAGTGTGATAGACAATTACTTAACCTGTTAACATGAACTGTACAGTATTACGGCCAGCTAAGCGGGGGGGATATACTCAACAGTAACTGCAATGATGGTGGCTGTGTCCACAAGAGCCACACCCAGCTATATATACAAATCCCAGTATCTCTGTACACCTATACAGTTAGGAAGAGGGCATTTACATATCTACCACTAGTTGTGATGGAATGTATTTCCGCAGAATGATACCTGTGAAATGTTAGCATTTGCCAGGCAGTTCTTGGACAGATGACCTACTGGGACATGTATATTCTGCATTCCTTCACATACATACACACTCTTACTTGGCAACACTGGGACTCGAACCCCTACCTACGTATGTAGTGCTACTGATGTGTGTGGCCTTAATTGCACACACCACACAGCTTTTAGGATGAGGTGTGTTCCAGGTCACATGTAATGTGAAGAACATCCCCAGGCCTGTACAGTATGGTAGTGGGGGATGTACTAGTTGTTTATGGACAATACATAGTGTGCCATACTGTCAT
>NC_056737.1:1497451681-1497464181 GCF_019279795.1 Protopterus annectens | reverse complement strand
ACCTCTCCTGTTTGGTATCTACTTCTCTGAAGTACAGGCTAACACAGAAGGCCTCTGGCTAATGAAGTTTGCAGATGACTGAAAACTAGGAGCCATAGTCAAGTCCCTAAATGATGTGGACATCCTACAGAAGGGCCTCACTGAGACAGATGCCTGGTGTCAAAGCTATGGCCTCAAGCTTAATGCCAAAAAGTGCAGTGTCATCTCCTTTGGTAACAACTCTGTACCCATGAACTACCACATAGGCAGCAATCTACTTAACACTGAACGTGTGATAAGAGACCTTGGGACTCAGATGGACAGTAGTCTCTCTTTTGATAGTCACATCACCACAGTAGTCAGGAAGTCCGGGGTTGGGAGGGTGGCCTAATGGTTAAGGTGTTTGCCTTGCAAGCACAAGGTGCAGGGTTTGAGTCTCACAAGGGATAATTGGCTAGGCTTAAAATGGCTCTCAAGGGCAGTTAGCTTAGTACTAATCTATGAACCTATGAAGTCCTTCTACGTGGCACACCTCATCATAAAAGGGTTCTCATTCAGGAACAAAGAGGTCATTGTTCCCCTCTGCTCGACACTCATTAGACCCATTATAGAGTACAACGCCCCTTTTGGACTGTACCTCACAAGACATCTGCAGCAGCTGGAAAGGCCACAGAAGTACTTCACAAAGAGGATTACTGGCCTCAAACAAATGCCCTACACTGACCACCTAAAAAAACTCCAGCTTTACTCCTTAGCATATCGCCTACTCCAAGGTGATCTCTGCCTAACATATAAAGCTATGTCAAACCCAGAGTTGCTGGACATGCTACACCTAAAGAAATCTCAATCCCTATGAGCTACACGCTCTAGGGACCTAAACCTTGTCACCACAATAAACAGGGCATGCTAGAGGGATAGATTCCTGTCCCAGAGACTTCCCATACTCTGGAACAGGCTACCCATCTATGTCAAGCAAAGTTCTTCATTAGCACTCTTCAATAAAAATCTTGAT
Organism: Protopterus annectens; assembly: GCF_019279795.1. Taxonomy (NCBI): domain Eukaryota; kingdom Metazoa; phylum Chordata; order Ceratodontiformes; family Protopteridae; genus Protopterus; species Protopterus annectens. Next base: position 1,497,463,190 of record NC_056737.1, on the reverse strand, counting down.
GAGTGAATGGGGAAATAGGAAATACACCCCGGGGATCATTTCTGTGTCTCTGCTCGACAGTGGCACAGGAAAATAACTTTCTTGGGTGGTGTAAGCCAGGGAACTTTGTTGGCTAGGCTTACGTAGGCCCTTGGGCCGATAGCCTAGTACCTACCTATGAACCTATGAATACACACTTTGTCGACAATCACCATAAGTACGCAGACCTCACTACTGTACACACTACAACAGAATGTCCAGGTTTTTTCTTCAGATGTAAGCCCTGCTATACAGAACATGTCTAGCAGTCTATCTCACTGGTTTGTTATGAGGTGTGATGTCAATAAATAATGGTGTACTGAACATATGCACCTCGTACTGCATGACATATGTACAAAGGTTGACAGGGCTGTGGCTGGAGGCACAAACACAGGGCCAATATTGACATGTTGCTGTGATAAACTCATACATTTACTGGTGTAACAGGGTTTGTTATGATATATGTCTTATGAGGGATATGAAGTCCGTAACTCTCATGGCTGTCACCATGTACTGACTGCAATCCTCAGACTATGCTACTGCATTTCTAAAGCTAGGTCATCTGTGAGTAACACAACACATATAAGACTCCAAACACTAGCCAGTCTGCAGATAGCCTTACAGGCGAGAGTTTCCTCAGCCACATAACACTGTCATGACAGGTACTAAATCATGTAGACCAGCCATATCCACACAAACCCTGTTAAACCAACATTACTTCAAATGTAGAAGAGTATGGCTTACATTCTGTCCTCATGTCTGGAACATCCCCCTCCTGTTTGTTGGCCTGTCTCCACAGTGTATGTTGTAAGAGGTATATCCCACTACCCTCCGTGATGCTGTTTGCCAAACACCGACATGAAGTCCTGCTCACAGTGAATACAAAAGGGCCAACACCCACATGATGTTCCTAGTTATAGGTGTGTTTTCATGCAATTCACTATGGGAATGTTACCACAGCTGTTCCACATGCAATCAGCTAGTGGGGGACTGCAATTCATGCACAGGCCATCAGCTGATCATGAGCATCACTTACAAAACACAAGCTATTGCCTTAGCAAAGCAGGTGTACTTTTCCACATCCACCAGAGAGGGTGTGAGAGAGACAGACAGAGACAAAGTAAGAAAGGAAGGGGGTAGGAGAGTAAGACTGCATGGATAAGGCAATCCCAAGCAAAACAAAGACTATTTGTACCAAAGGCAAGCGTCCAGTCTGGTGGACCCCAGCCATAAATAAACTCTACAACAAAAGGAGGAAGCTACTACAAGATAGAGCAAAATCCTTAAAAGGTAAGACACCCTTGATCACTATAAGTAAAAAACTAAGAGCTCTCATAAAATCATCCAAAGCAAATTTTGAGAGAAAAAATAGCTAAAGACTCAAAAGACAATCATAAGGCCTTCTTTAGCTATGTTAGAAACCTGGGAGGAAACTCCCAGATATGCTCAGAACTAGTTCAAAATGATGTGAAGATTACTGATCCTACAGACATTGCCAACATACTGGCTGACAGGTTCAGTGCAAACTTCTCCCCCCCAAAAGGAGAGATATCTATACCAAGCGATTGCAGCCCCCCAAACATCTCCAAAGCCCAAGTGAGAACTGCTCTCTCCAAGCAAAAACACAGCATCCATGGGACCTGATGGTGTCCCTGGCTGTGTGCTCCACGAACTCAACGAGAATTAAACCCACAGCTAGGACAGCTGTTTAATCATAGTCTTACCTCTGGATACGCACCCAGGAGTGGCGCACTGCAACTGTGGTCCCACTTCACAAAGGCGTGCCTCCACCGACCCTGGAAATTACCGCCCATTAGCTTGACAAGCCTTATCTGCAAAGCCATGGAGAGGATCATAATGGACCTCATAAATAAAGACATAGGGAATTTGCAGACTTTGGATCCATCCCAGTTTGGCTTTGTCAAAGGCAGATCATGCCTTCTAAACTTGGTTGACTTTTTGAAACAGTCACCAAAGCCATTGATGAGGGAAAGGCAGTCCATACAGCCTACCTCAATCTGGCGAAGGCCTTGATACAATTCCCCACTGGGTATCATTGAAAAACTCATCAGCTTAAATGTTAACCCATACATCACAAGATGGGTTGCAAACTGGCTGAGTGACAGAACCCACAGGGTCAGAGTTGCTGGCGCCATGTCAGACTCAAAGCCTGTCACAAGTGGTGTACCACAGGGCTCAGTCCTGGGCCACTCTTGTTTGGCATCTACTTTTCCAGTACAAGCAAATACAGGAGGGTTATGGCTGACAAAGTTTGCAGATGACTGCAAACTGGGCGCCATAGTAGAAAACACATCTGACACAGATATCCTTCAGAAGGGTCTCACAGAAATGGATAACTGGTGCCAGAGCCATGGCCTAAAGTTAAATGCCAAAAATGCATAGTCATACCTTCGGGAAAACAAGGTTACCCTTAGCTATCAAATAGGTGGCAATCCACTGAGCACAGAAGAAGTTATCAGGGACCTGGGGACCCAGGTTGATAGTAGTCTGTCATTCGACACCCATGTAGCTAAAGTAGTTAGGAAGACCTTCTACATTGCCCACCTTATCATGAAGGGATTCTCATCTAGATCAAGGGAGGTCATAGTCTCCTATACTCATCACTCATCAGACCAATGATTGAGTACAATGCCCCATTCGGAATGTATCTGACCCGACACTTGCAGCAGCTGGAGAGGCCACAAAAGTTCCTCACCAAAAGGATAAAGGGTCTCAAACATCTGTCCTATGCTGCCCGACTGAAAGAACTCCAGCTCTATTCAGTCGCCACCGCTTGCTCAGAGGTGACCTTTGCCTAACATACAAGGCCATGTCAAACCCAGATTTGATGAATATGCTTCACCTCAAAAATCTAGATCTGTCAGAGCCACAAGGCGGAGACTTAAACCTCGACACGGCTATTAATAGGACGTGCTGGAGGGATAGATTCATCACCCAAAGTCTCCCTATGCTGTGGAATAAAATCCCGGTATATGTGAGGCAGAGCACCTCGCTGGCCTTGTTCAAGAGAAATCTTGACCAATGGATGGGAGATCGCAGATATACCCCAGGGATTACCTCAGTGTCACTGCTCGACAGAGGCACAGCAAAATAATGGGTATAGTTCCCCATACTAAAGGGGTGGCGTAAGCCACAAAACTATGGGCTAGGCTTGTAAATGCCCTCGGGCAGATAGCCTAGTATGAACCTATGAACCTAAGAGCTAAGCATGTTTGTGCCACACACTTACCAAAATGGGGTTTCAAACCCCTGCCTGGCTGTGTATTGCTATTACATTTTTATGCAGTTATTGAATGTGCCACAGAGCTTACATGTTGGAGAGCTGCCGAAAGGTATATTTGAAGTTGAGTGACATCAGCAACAGGGATAAAGGAGGGATAAAGTAGGTGTAGTACATGTGCCTGTCCACAAAAGCAGGTGTCAGGGATGACACAACCACACTATCTAAGGGACACGCACACATTATCACAGTTGGCAGGGTCAGGATTAGAATTCCTAATTATCTAGTTTGCTGCAGTACAGTATTACGCAGGAACGCATGCACCACAGAGTTTATCAGGCTGATATATTAGCAAAGGGTATGTCAAGGTGACTGACATCAGAAGGCATATTTCAGTATGGAAATGGGAGGTGTAGTGAGTGTGAATGGCTTCCAAATCATTAATCTCCCACATGCACACAGACACAGATTTGCAAGTAATGACATGCATGGGTTCATTGCTTCACAGGTGTGTAGTAGTTGACTGTGCCAGAAGGATGTACAAGGCTAGGCAAAGGGTATACCTTGGCATCAGGCCACATGACAATGGTCTGCAGTGTGGCTCAGGGGTGTAGTCCCTGGATTGGCCCACACAGGTGGGTATTGTATTCACCATCCACTCATCTGGGTTACTATTGTAGGTGGCCAGTGCTTTGCAATGCTTGCCATGTATGTATTCTATATTTCATAACACGGATGGTGTCTGGGATGGGCACATGTCCCACATGCATATTTTGTGACATGTGGAAGCGTACCTGGGGTGAATGAGGCATGTTACATTTGCTGACTCTACAGTTGTTGCAGGTGTCTAGTGGGGAACATAGCAAAGGACCACTGTAAGCAATTATTTGCCTACTGTAGGGATGGACACCTGGGTGCCATGTCCTCTGTAGCCCACTGCAGTCACACCAAGGTTAGTATCTGTGGGTAATATTCAGGGAACTACCAACATAGTGGTTGTTGCCTAGCCAAGTGTGTTTGTGTATGAGACATGGGTGGAGAGTGTTCTCTGGGTAATACAAAGGTTGCCTATATTGTTCCCCAATCCATAATGTCACATGTAAGCATTTGGATTGTCTACACCAGCCTCTCTGATGTTTAACATCTGTTGTCCTTGTAAGGTTGACATTGTGACATATAATAGGTCCTCCATATAAGAAATTTGCAAAACCCGCCCCACAATGAGTCCTGTTATTACACAATCACAGCTACCTCCACACAGGATACTGATCACACACACACACACACACACACACACACACACACACACACACACACACACACACACACACATGCGCGCTCGAGAGAGACAGTGCTGAGATTCAAACCCCTATCTAGATATGTATTGCTACTACAGTGTACTGTGTTTATCGCATGCACCACGGAGCTTACAGGGCTATTCCTCCCCAAAGGTATATTTCAACGTGAATGACATCAGCAGGCTTGCCAAAGTAGGGCAATGGAAAGTGTAGTGACTGTGAATGGCCTCAAAAGCATTGATCACTACACAAACACACACACACACACACACACACACACACACACACACACACACACACACACACACACACGCACACATGCACACACGCACAGTTTCACAGTTGCCATGTCTGGGATTATAATTCCTACCTAACTAGTACATCACACAGTTATAGCATGCTCCATGGAGCTTAGAGGGCTATTCCTCCCCAAAGGTGTATTTCAAGGTGAATGACATCAGCAGACTTGCCAAAGTAGGGTGATGGAAAGTGTACTGACTGTGAATGGTCTCAAAATCATTGATCCCTACACAGACAAAGACACACACACACACACACACACACACACACACACACACACACACACGCACACGCACACACACACAGTCTCACAGTTGCCATGTCTGGGATTAGAACTCCTACCTAACTAGTACATCACACTATAGCATTACACAGTTATAGCATGCACCATGAAGCTTATAGGGCTACTCCTTCCACAAAGGTGTATTTCAAGGTGAATGACATCAGCAGGCTTGCCAATGTAGGGCAATGGAAAGTGTAGTGACTGTGAATGGCGTTGAAAGCATTGATCTCTACACAGGCAAACACACACACACACACACACACACACACACACACACACACACACACACACACACGCACACACAGTCTCACAATTGCCATGTCTGGCAGTAGAACTTCTACTTAACTAGTACATCACACTATCGAATTTTGCAGTTATAGCACGCACCACAGAGCTTATAGGGCTACTCTTTCCCCAAAGGTGCATTTCAAGGTGAATGACATTGGCAGGCATGCCAAAGTAGAGAAATGGGGAGTGCAGTGTGTGTGAATGGGCCATAAACCATTCATCTGGAAGCACACACACAACACTCAGTCATACACAGGTTTACATTTAACAGGAATGTGTATACAATTGCTAGATGAATAATGACTTGTACAGTCATGTTACACAGTTATCACAAGCACCACAGACACTGCAGTGCTGAGGGATACCAGAAGCAAATGTCTACAGTGATTGACATTTGCACATCATGTGATACTGGCCAAATGGATGTGTGCTAGGTGGGACAGGCCTCATGATGGGAAGCTCTTTGTCACTATCTGTCACTCTCTTCCACACATCTATGTATGTGTATGTTTGGCCTATTATAGTGTGTTGTCCTTGGATATGTGTGTGTATTCCTATTTGGTGTGTGCAAACCATGACTGGTGTGCAATGTGGAATGTGCACACAATCATCTGCAAATGACAGATATGTATAGTCTACTGTTGTTGCCAGACATGAGCTTCATTTCTGTAAGTGTGGGTGCATGCCCAGTATGACCTTTCAGTATTTTGTTGTTAGACGTGGGCTTCATTTCTCTAAGTATGGGATCATGCTCAGTATGACCTTCTGTATTGAATGTATGAATCCATTCCAGGTAGGTTGCACTCCAGTGCAGGCTTTTGTGTTCTACACCTACAGCTAGCAACCTGTTTCTGCAAGGTATCTGTAGATCAGTTGACAATATGGGGTCACAATGGGCAAAGGATAGTGGGATACTGTAACTAATTGTGTCTGTGCTGCTTCTGCTATATGGCTTTGGTGTTAGCAGAGATATTCAGACATATGTACTCTTTTACACTATGATGTTTTATGTTATCAACTACTGACAGGTATACATATTTGCTTGGAGTAATTTCCTGGGGAACACAAGATGAATGAAGCTGTGTCCAGTATTTTGGTCTGCAGCCTACATATTCTTGCACAATCATGCCATTCTGGAGGGGGAGCTGCAGACACTTGCTGATGGGTCTGTGTAAATGGTTCAGCACCTCGGTACTGTGGTGGCTGAGGATCCCCTGCTTGTACATCCATCAAAGTGACAGTATGGCCGTATTCTGCTGTGGCCATACCTCACAGCTGTACAGATTCACACAGGTTACCCAGAGGCAGGGCTCATATTTCTGGTCATTACCCCTTCACATTGTAGCTTACGAGCAGGTTTGTAGCCACTCATTCCTGTGTTTGCAGGCATGGACAGTATATGCAAACATCTGAGTTTTTAGACTTCACACACTCCATGGCGTCCATGCTTCTACCCCCCCCCATTGTTATTCTATCCTCTTCTGAACATTATGAGCACGTTATCTAATAAGTATCCCTATAGTTATACCTTCATCTCAGCAGTATTAGGGGTTGGTCCACAATTCATGCAGTAGGACATGGTGGACATGCTACTGGGATTTATCAATATGGCCTTGCATTTGTGTTCTGTGGAGTGTATGTTGTTATTTGGGAGTCCATGAGATAACATACATTGGCAGTACGGGTGAGAGACAGGCCTTTGACAGAGGACTGTAGGGCATTTGGTAGTGATGCAGGCCATCTGTGGCAGGCTGGTGAATCGTGTCACTCCTACAGTCCCAGGCTGCAAGCCACTATATTTCCATGGGGTGACAAGGTAGGTGTGCAAGGTGTTAATGTCAATAGTTTCTGTCCTTACTGATCCATTGGTGTGGATGCTGGCAGGGTGCTGCTTACAGCTAGGGGCATACCTCCATTGGACACTTGTTCAGCATGCTGCATTATGTGGCTATTCCCATACAGAGGTGGGGGTCATATTGTACTCATTCCCAACAGCAGGGATAAGACCTGTGAGGTACCTGAGGCTGATGGTGGGGTGAGCTGGGTACATGTGTGCTATGGAAGCTACTTGTAGCTGACTCACAGATATACGTGGGGGATTCCACTTATGCTGCCTTGTGCAGGGGCATCAGCAGTTTCTCAGTACTTCATACCTGTGCCTTTTGTGGTCTGCCAGTGTTTGGCTAGATGACATCAGTATTCCATGCTACAAACCCAACTAATGTGCTGCTAACCTGTATGTACAATTCTAAAGGTGTGTCCATTAGACAGTAACATTTTTTACACTCTCTGTCTAGGGCACTTCCACCTGTGTACTGTTTGTATGTCTGGGCCGACATTCATGACATGTCCATCTTTCAGATGGTGACAGATATTACATCCGAACAATTAGTATGGATTACTGCTGGATTGTGCCTTGCTGGGATGCATTGTGTTTGGCACTGCAGTTCTGAAAACATGGCCCTGTCATCAACAGTACTGGCCATTGGCTACTGAGGCACAACCCTCCATGCCTACATGCTGACCACTTTCACACAATATACTACACACAACAACCTAACACACAGAGCCCTGCATATTGTAAACATGTTACAATCTATCCTGCTACTTTGGCCAGCTCAGGTAATCTGTGCTCCACTGTTATTATAGCTACATATACATGTTACTACATTTCTACATAGGATTGTGGGGGGGGGGGGGGCACCTGACAACTGTAAACATTTGCTATGACTGTAGTGGTATTTCAGGTACTCCATTTCATTCTGTATTCTGACCTATCATGCAGAATAGAGGCATATCAGTGTATTACAGTTCTTAGGTTTCATTGACATACATTTCAGTTTCAGACTTCTTACCCTTCAGAACTAACATCCCACTGCCTGACTTGTTGTAGTCTGTGTAGGTCTGGTGGGGGGCTGTTCTCCATAGCCATCAATCAGAGGACTTAGCACAGCCTTTTTTTTGTTTGTCTACACCTGCTGACTGGGACTGTTGTTGGGTATGTGAGCCTCACTGACATGCATATGTGTGTCCTATGGACACACATTTGGCCTACCACATGTCCTGCAGTGGGTTTTGTCACCTTGTCTAGTACTGCCTATTATGTTGACAGCAGTATTTTGTTAAGGATTTCATGCTGCTGATATAGGTGTCTACTATCTGCTGGCATCCCATTCAGCCACCCAATTCCCTAACATGATCACATCCATACCACAGATACAGGTAGCAGAATATACTACTACATTCAACAATTGATAGCGAGTGTGACTTACCTTGTGGCTGTGCCAGTACTGAGCATGGTGCTGGAGGGCTGACTATGTCGGATGCACATAGTACACTCCCTATACATGGTTAAGCACAGGTAGTGTCATGTTTGCCATCCCTTTTACTGTATGTGTGAGTCAGAGTGAGGTGTCATCCCCTGGGTTCCTACCGTGTCGGTGTATGTGCTATGTGTTGCCTCTTTGCCAAGGTTTGGGCATGCTTCCTTCTGTCTACTGGGGCAGGCTCAGCTTGTTCCTCCTCTGAGTCACTCTGTGCCTGTGTAGGCCTTGGCAATGGTGGGGGGCTGTGTGGCCCTGCCCCATGCTGTTCCTGCTGCAGCTGTTTCTGCAGGATAATATTGTGTAGCATGGCACATACAATAGCAACTTGGGTACATGTAGTTGGTGAGTACTGTAAGGCTCCACCGGATATGTCCAGGCACTGGAACCACGACTTGAGCATCCCAAACACATGCTCTATTAAGATTCTGGTCTGTGCATGTGCCTCATTATGGAGTTCTTGTTCAATGTGTGCACATTTTTGATGAGTGTCATCACCCACAGCTCCAGTGCATTACCAGCATTCCCCACTAGGTGGCATTATGGGATGTCCCCATTGGCAAATCTCTGGTACAGCTGCATCATATGCCAGATGTGAGAGTTGTGATAGCTTCCAGGGCTGCCAGCAAACACATTCATTATAATGTCCTGGGCATTGCATACAACCTGGCAGTTGATAGAGGGGAAGCCCTTGCGATTTATGTAGACTCTACCCTGCTTGCTGGGTGGTGCTTTGATGTGTTTGTGCATGCAGTCTATAGCACTCACTACCTTAGGGTATTCTGCTATTTGGTGGAAGAGATGTATATTGCTGGTCAGCGCTTCATGAGTGTTGAGGAAATATATGTGCTCACCTGCATGTGCTGACATGGCATCCAGGAACTGGTGGATTACCCTGGATGCCGATGCCTGTGAGATCCCCATGATATCCCCAGTTGGCCTTTGGAAGGTACATGTGGCTAGGATTCTTAAGCCTACACATACCTTAGTATCCACTGGGATGGGTTCCCCTCTGTTGGTTCTGTGTGTGAGGCATGGCCGGCACAGCTCAACAATTTGCTGTAGGAGGTCCCTGCCCACCCTATAATGCTCCACTATCTCCAGCTCATGTAGCCCCTGGTAGGTTATCCTGGGTTTGTACACTCTTCTCCTCCTCCTTCACTCTGGGTTGGTAGTCAGCATTCTCATCCTCACCACCCTCAGCCTCTTCCGCATGTTGATTTATGAGAGTAAATGCAGCCCCTATCATTTTGTTGCTTTTGTTAGGTAAAATTTCCCCGGTTTTGCACACTGGTGGTGTAGAGTTTGTGGGAAAACCCAGAGGGAAAGGTGTTTGCATAGTTTATAGTAGTGTGCTGAGCTGGGCTGCTGCCTGTGTAATTGGTTGATTCTGATAAATTTCACCTGCCAGCTATGCTAGTTCTCTTTGACTACCTTCCTACTGCTGTTCTCCCTTCTCATTGCCTTCTTGTTTAAGCCCCGAGGTGCGCCGCACAAACCTAGTGCTCAGATGTGAATGGAGCTGCTATTTCCTGGTTTAATTTTTTTTAAATTTAAAACTCGGTGCGCAGCGTATGCACCCGTTTAGGCAATGTAAAGACTGCTAGGCATATTCAGGCACACCCCCTTCCTTAGCTCTGCTAAGCTAAGGGCAAATCCAAGCCACAGAGCTCCAATAAGCTTACAGTATGCCTGACACACCTCTTTATGATGTCAGATAACTCTTAGGCTTGCACCATGGTTTTCCTGCACCTACATGGTTGGATGCAGGCTAGCCATGAGGGGAAATCTGTGATTCAGTATCATTCCCCTCATTTGCATAGAATTGCCTGCTAATGCCTAGTTACAAGTCTGACACTGAGCCTTCCCCTTTAGCAACCACTATTCACTGGCCTTGTTGTCTTCTGCCTGCCACTGACTTTAATGGCAAAATTGTGATTTTGCATAAAAAGTTTTTTTCAATATTTTAGTTTTATTTTCGGGCTGATCCCGTTTGCGCGCCACTGCCCTACGCTTAAACAGCCGATATCGGCCAAAAAAAATAAAAGTTATTTTTTGTTATTTTGAAACTGTTTTCCATGCCAATGGCCATATATTTGCCCATTGGCATGCCTTCCACATTATATACACCCTTTATTTGGAGCTGTCATGGCTCCATTTTATAGTTTGCAGAAATGTACTTGGTTACTAACCGAGTACATTTCTGCAGGTTATGGCTGCCAGCTTCCTGGATCACTAATTCACCTCATTTGCATGGTTTTCACCTGCAAATGAGTTAATTACCATACAGGAGCTGTGTCCATGCAGGAATAGTGCAGGAGCACTCGTGCACATCCCAGGAGCTTGTTCCTGGATCTCTCGGCAGCCATATTGCCTCCAGCAGCTCTTGCACTATTCCTGCATGCCTTGCAGAGGTTGCTGAATCCCAGGGAAGATGTGGAAGGGTAAAGACATACAAATTGATAAACTTTGTGCAGATTCGAAAATTTATTCTCAGACACAACAGATTATAGATATATTTACAAAACTGTATGCAAAATAGTTTGGCTCCACAAAAGGGGTGATGAATTGTCCTACTGACATCCAGGTAACCCCAGATACTGGAATCAAATTAGATTATACTGAAAAAGAACTACACAAACTGGATCCAACCAAAGCACAGGGAGGGGAAGAAATTAGTAACAATGACCTGAGAACACTTCAGTAAGAATGTATGGTACCATTATATCTATTACGTTATATTATATGGGAGTGATTC
>NC_056737.1:1497431681-1497446681 GCF_019279795.1 Protopterus annectens | reverse complement strand
TACATAAACAAACACAAACCATCACTCCCTTACAATGTTTACCTTCCAATATACAAAATAACTGGCACCTGAAGGATTAGCTGTGAAAAAAGGAGAAAAAAAAACTTGCTCCCATGCTGGTTTTTCTGCATAATCCATTAATTCTTTCACTTTCATTCTCGGGCTGCCTCAGTTTGAGGTAGTTACCTGAGGCAGCCTTAACCTACAGAAGTGGCTCCTCACTGTTTCATTGAGCAGCCCAATGAGAAGCAGTTTTGTGAAATTGCTGCCTTCTGCAAAAGGAAGGATGTATTGTAATAAGGGGTGATTGCATAACCGAAGTTCTGTTATTGGTATTGCTTAAATGTAATAATGTATAAAAGAAAAAAAGTAAAAAAAAATGCATTTTCTAAAGTAGGGCTACACCCAGCAACCAGTACCATGAGGCACCCCTGGTTACAATACTTACGGACTTTCAGTTATTCTCCTTCCAGCATACTTCTCAACTTCAAAGTACAAAAAACCTGGACAAAGCCTAAAATAATGAGGGTACATAGCCCCAAAAATCAGGCCAGATTTTAAATATTGCTCTTGCAAACTTAGAAAACTGCTAGAATAACAGGATTTGTGTTAGCATGCATTTTCTATAGGATATTAAGTCTGAAACTCAAATATAGTCATCATTCACTGACTTCAATCCTCAGTGATTGTCCAGAAAACCACAAATTTTATGAGGACTGGACTCAAAATAGGAGGCAAAAATCTGGACAGTTGAGAGGTATGCCTTCCAGACTTTCCATCAAGTAAGAGTCTTCACTGACTACCACTGCATTGTCAAACCCATCTTTGCTTTTTCATTTACCATCTGTGCAAGAAATGTGTTTCAGTAAAAAAAAAAAAAAAAAGAGTTCTGCAAGAGCTTCCTAACCTGTTCTTTTTGAATAGTACAATGATAATTTTAAAGTTCTTTCTGTTTCAGTTCTGTAGCAAGCTATTCTCATGGTGCATGCAGACTTTACAACTATATAATTATTCCCGTATTTCTCAGTTATACATTTAATTGTGTAGCTGGCTATACTCTTTGTACTCACTTGAATACTTTCTATTCTGAACATGTCTCAGAAACATAGCAACCATGGTCTTTGTAGCCAAATACATTCACTTCTGGACGTCTCTTAAAAACATGGCTTAAAGAGGAGAACATATTCCTAAAAGTAAAAAACAATAACTACAACACACATTTATATACAGTTTACTTAAACATCTAATTATTTTTACAAAAACAATGTTTATTATGACTGTAGTGGTGATTGTATTGGTCAGCATCTGAAAATGATGTATGTATTTCTTGAGCATGTAAGGGCACCATTTCAAATGTATTCATTTTTTAAAGAGAACTGGGTTGGTGTGCGACAACAGTATGAAGCTGTAAGCAAAAAATTAAAATTTATACCGCCAACCATGTAGAGAGTAAGATTCCTAGATCCATCGAGCAATGTTGTTGTTACTCTTTGCCTTTCTGGAGGTATACTTTGCAGAACTAGAGATAATAAAAGCTTTTTTTCTCCAGGCCTCCCCACAAAATTGGTTTTTGCCCAGCGTGACTTTCCCAGCTAATAAAAACAAATAAATATATAAACTTCCACAATTCCATAGTCTGTGTAGTAAGGGATCATACACATGCACGCAATGCCTTGTAACACTCTCCCACTCTCATGCACACGATGCCTTGTAACACTCTCCCACTCTAGATTTGCACTGAGTACTTTTACACGTTAAATGCTGCAATCTTATCATGGCCTCTTGTACAGGTTTCTCCATCCTTCGACATCATCACACAAGTGCAAAGCACACAGACTGATATTGTCATGCCTCTGCTTCTCCTTATTGTACTGCACAGCCTGCCTACCTGGCAGCAGATTCTGATGTCGGCTGAAAGTGAGCGGTTGTGTAAATCCACTGCAGCTTCTCATTTACAGTGAAAGTAATGCCTATTATGTATCATAAGCCCTGCCTCACAAGAAATCAATCCTAAAGAACCCATACATTCATCAAACACACACAGCCTCTCAGGGAAGCACTGCAAAGACACACATACACCCTTACAGCAACATCCAAATCCCACTTACCTGTAGTAGATCTTATCCTTCTCCACCATAAATCCAATCCCTCCAAGTGAAACCACCATAAATAAATCCAAACCCGATCCCTGCAAGTGCCAAACCCCGCACAAATCCAGACCCGCGAGATCTTGACCCTGCGCGCAAAAAGACCCGCAAGATCTTCCCCCGACGAGACTGCAGCAAATTCCAGACTGCTGATGTTGCAGTCCGATGCCGACGCGTTTTCCCAGCGTGTTCCAGGACAGTCTATGCAGTTTAAAACTGCATAGACTTCTGGGAGTTCCATTCCTCATGTTTCCCAATCAGGACTGCTGCTGAGACAATCTGTGCATGCTCCAGACTCTCAGCAGCAGTCCGGACTAGTGCGCATGCACGAAGTCCGCGAATTTAAAATTTTTTTTCTTTTCTTTTTATTTTTATTTCTTTTATTTTACAGTTGAGGGGGCTGCAGTCCGGCAGTCCAATAGCACGGGCCGCCCCTGATGAACAGCCAAAACATGTGTTTGAAGGAATTGAGTACGTGACAGTCTGCATGTATTAAGATGTACTGTGTACTATGAACTTTGAATGAACTGTGAGTAGTGGAAAATTACTGAAAAACAAGAGTCTGCTTGAAAGCAGGAAATGTGCCTTATATAGAAGTATATCCAATTTTCTTTCTCTGCCCAGAGATATAATGATGTGAACTGCTTTATGCTTATGGGTAAATCATTGATTGGTTAATTGTTTTGTATAACAATCTAATTGGTTCATTTTGTACTGTCAGCAATATTCACAGTATATAAGCTAGTGCATTTCTTTGTTCTGGAAGTCTCCCTGGTGCTTTTCCATGAGGCTCCCACACGTGTGTACTGTAGTTAATAAATACCACTGAAAGAGAGAAAGAACTGTATTTGTCTTCATTCTCAAGGTAATGTGTAACATAACAGTTGTCTTAAAAAAATCCAACTGAATATTCATGAAAATATCTAAACCACAAATATGAATATTCAATGGAGATTTGTCAAAGCAATAATTACTGTCATTTTGTTTTTAATGTTTAATTTTATGCAGGGGGGGCTGTGCCCCCTGTATCCACTATGGGGGGCTATGCTCCCCAATCCCCCTGTAAATGAAATATACCAACTCTGAGAATGCACTGTAGTGCAGAAATGAGCAAATTTCCTGTTTCACTCAGCTCAGCAACAGTCGGCATTTTAACTATTCAGTTTTGTCAAAGATGTTAAAGTGAAGTTTCTCTCATCTGAAACATCAGTATTGTCATCTTGGCATTATGAAAATTGGTCTACTGGCATTTCGAGGTTGTAACACACACACAGACACAGACACAGACACAGACACACACACACACACACACACACACACACACACACACACACACACACACAGACACACACAGACACACACACACACACACACACACACACACACACACACACACACACACACACACACACACTCGGATGCCAAACAAAAAAAAAACTGAGAACATTCTGAAATTTGACCTTCATGTTAACCAAATAATTAAAATAAACAATAAAAAAACTGGGCTCACTATCTAGAAACAAAGCCTTCTTAACCCCTTTGGCCAGAACCAACACAGCACGCACCAATCTACTTTCCACTCTCCTGTATGCCTCCCCCCATTCCCACTAACCTCTCAAAATCCGAACTAAATAAATTAACTGTCTGCTACAACCATATCGCTAGATTCGCTACAGGGTCTGCCTATAGCACACATCACTGTCAAAATCTAAAACTACTAAAATGGCTCGAGTTCCCCATCCTATTCTCTACAATCAGCTTACAACAGCACATAGAATACTTAACCAACCAGGCAGTGTTCCGGGAATACAACCCTTAATTACCCCTTACACCAGCACCAGACCACTGAGATTGAATGATAAATTAATGTTAAAATCTCTAAATCCTGCAATCACACCAGTGACTAAGTATTCTCCAATTACATAGCAAAAACAATACTCGCTCCCTCCTGCCTTAACCCTTAAACCCTCACTAACAAAATTTAAGATTGCAGTAAAAAATTATTCCACCAACCACAGAATATGTTCCTGCTTTAGCCCAGGTTCATCTCCCTCCTCAGTCTACCTCTCTGTTATGCTTATTGCTTTATATTTTTCTATGTTCCTGCTCTAGCCCAGGTTCATCTCCCTCCTCAGGCTACCTCTCTACTATGCTCTTTGCTTTATATTTTTCTATGTTCCTTCTCTAGCCCAGGTTCATTTCCCTCCTCAGGCTGCCTCTCTACTATGCTCATTGCTTTATATGTTTTCTTCCTCATTTCTACTGGCACTTCTACCCAGTTTTTATATTGCTCCCTATACTTTACTACCCAAACTTACTCCATAATCTTGTCTCAGCTTATTATCTCCTGCAATCTTTCTTTGTATTAATTGTTATCTGAACTGTTGGTAATATATTTTCAACTGTATTTGTTAAATTATTCTTGTATTTCTGAAGCTTTTCTCCCCTGGCCTCCACTGAAAGTGGATATGTATCCAGTTGGACTTCCCCGGTTAACAAATGTAAAATAAATAAAAATAAAATAAAAAAGCACTCAGATTTCCAAATAAAAGTGACAACTCACTGTATCCTTGGCTGCTATGCTGCAGTGGGGTTCTAGAATGTATAGCCTTCAAGCTGTTTGTCTTCCCAGGACAATGACTGACAAAAATGGCAAATTGACTAAAAACTGCTAAGCTGCTGCAGGGGTTCTGAAATACCATGCCCCTGTCCTGCCACAAGCAACACTGCCCAAATACTAAGGATGTGCTCATCCCTCTCTCTGACTAAAAGTAGTAAACCAGCTAATCTACGAAACCCACAGACAATGTAAATATAACTGCTAGGGAGGTTATCAAGAAGGCCATGAGCAAAAGAAGCTATCATAGACAGCCATTACAAAATCACTTTAAGAACCTTGTGCCATATACTACACCATAACAATTGTATGTAATACCCCTTTGACGCTTAACTCGTCTCCTACACACTTAGGATAACATCACCAGCACTGGTACCGGCCACAGGAATATATGTCCTGCAAGGAATGCACACTTAAGTTAAACCAGACCAAGCTGATAAGCCAAAACAGAACCCAATCCCTTAATAAACTTACATACAAGCACAACTAGAAGCACAAAACTAAATGTTTGCCTAACTACCCCATAGAAGAACACCAAAACATCTCCCACATTAACCACAATTACCACAAAACCAAGCATAAAGCAACTGTTTCCAAATAAGCAACCAACTTGAAACTGGAAGTTAACTCTAAACATGCAGTCTTCTACGCCTGATATCACTCAGACATATAATCAGCATAAATCTTGGTAACCACAAGTGTATTTAAACTGCTTAACATACAATGCTAAATGACCTTACTGAAATAAATGATCATGCCATGAGTAGAAAACATCATCCAAGTTCAAAAATCTTATACAGATGCCCTTACCCAAATATGATAACTGGACAACCTTTAAAAAAAGGAAACAACAAACTGCAAATAACAGGTACAAAGCATCACAGGAAAAAACTAGAATCCCTTCACCAATTCGGGGAGGTAAACTGCTTACAATATTCAATCAAGCATATTGACCATTAATTATATATAACTATGTTATTCTTTATTATTATTTAATAGTGCCATTCACAGATACGTATTTATATATCTATATATCTTTACATACTTGCTCAAAAGAACACCCAAGTAATGATTCTTGTAAACCACCATAATATAGACATTTCTTCTTCTCTTCTTCTTTTTTTTTTTTTGAGTGAGAGCCAAGGCCACCACTTTGGTTGTATGTGGTAAATACGTAAACATTATGCCAAGCCTCCAAACTCTATCCTCCCTACTGCAGCTCATACCCAATGTGCATACACCATGAAAAGCAGGACTGCATAAGTTACAGGAATGCATATTTAAGTAATGATGTCCTTTAACTCCTTAGTAAATGAATTATTTAATAACCTCCTCCAGGTCACCAGCATTTTGATTCAACATGTTTTTTTTTTTTTTACATAAATAAACAAAACAAGAACTTGTCACTGTACAGGTGACTAAATAGTCACCATACAGCTGCTAAGCCTCAAGCATAATCCCTGACCTTTTAACTGCACTGTCACTGCCAACAGACTCCATCTTCCTTTCTCAACATGCTACTGATGGATCTGCTGAGTGAAGGCACAGCACTCCATTAAGTAGGGAGTATGCCTCTTCACTCCCACCCTCGACAACTAGTACTCTTGTGGACAATACAATGTTATCATGATATTCGTTTCTTCTTTGCAGAGGAGCTTTATTCTTGACATGCTTTTTATGAACTAGAAGAATATAACTCTAATGTCTGGCATTACTGACTGACTGTAATCCTCAATTACTTACCAGAAGATCAGCAATTTTATGAAGGACAGGACAAAGATATGAGACAACATGACATATGTTCTACAAAATCATGACTAGCAGAAACAGACAGCAGGCAGAAATGAAGCGCTCCTCTTTTGGAAGATACAACATCTTTTAAAAAAATGATATATATTTTGTTCTGATGCATTTTCTTTTTGTTACAGTCGCAGATTGACTTTCTATCAGCTTTTAAAAGCTGTTTTACCATCTGCTACTGTTCTTTGCCAGAAAGTACTATCTAATGTTAACATGAGACTTGGTCTTAATGGTACTTAAGTTGAGTGTAACAAGCTTTTGTTAAGCAGCTCATCTGTGTTCATAAGAAACAACTTAAGTTGTCTGTGACAAGCTTTTATTAAGCAGCTCATCTGTGTTCATAAGAAACTATTTTGCGCTAAGGACAATTTTAGCAACTCTTCCCCAGTCTTGGAGCATAATGACACCATTCCGTGGACTACATCAGGATAATTCACACTGACTTAGCAACCACAGGTAAAACTTATGAGTATAGATTTATACCAGCAAACGTTTAATGAAATATGATATAACAGAAGTACAGAATGCGTGACTAAATATTAGATGGTGTATTATCACAGAAGTGAATATACACATTTATTTGACATTCACATATGAAAGGGTTAAAATATGCCATTCTACTTTAGTAAACATAACATTGTGTTAAATATAAGCTTAGGGCAGAATATCCACTTAAAATATAATATATGCAGTACTGGATTTCTGACCATCAGAATTTCTGATTAAAGAAAAACAGATCATAACATGGCTAGATATATTAATTTTTAATTGATGATTCTTTCTCAATATACATGACAGATTTTCATTTGTCATCCCTTTAAAGTTTAAAGAAAGACAGCAAGAAAATATAAACTTTTTTTGTACGGTCAGACAATAATTCAGAATCTAGTAACAGCAGATATCAGAAACAGTAGCACTCATAATTTTCTTAAAGGTAACCTGCACAAGTTAAAGATTTTCTGTGCCTGCTGGAATAAATCTGTTTACTATGGTTACTATGGTTTACTATCAAAATGCTGAATGTCACAGCAAAGTCTAGTCAAATGGTCAAATTTACTTCTGGAATTTGGTAATGTCAACTGTACAGAATGTTGGAAATTATCACATTGATATCCACATTTGAAATTATTCAAAATATCAGGAGGGGATGTCAGACCTCAGGCTGTTGTTGTGAAGCTGCCGTGGGAAATGTTACTCAAAAACACAAGTTTTAATGGTTTTGCAGGGGGCAAGCTCCCCTCTAGCCCCATGTGGATGACTGAGCCCCCACACCCCCTGCATATTATATATATATATCAACACCGAGATCTCACTACAGTGAGGAAAATGGTAACTTTTCCAATTCCCACTGTACTGCGATCTCCATTCAGAACGTCAACCTCATATTAGTGAATGAACACTAACATTTTTTAATGTAGATTCAAACATTTTCAGATCAGAATTACAGAAACTGGGAAACAGGGATTCAATCATACCAGTTTCACATAAGTGGTGTTCCAAATGTTGATATCAAAAAGTTTATTACATTGGGAATGCATATCTATCTATCTATCTATCTATCTATCTATCTATCTATCTATCTATCTCAACTAGATACAGAACAGTGATCTGTGGAAAGATGATTTACCTAACTGTACTTACACTATTCCATTAAAAATGATATTAACCTATATAACAATTCTTATAGCCGAGGTGTGACATCAACAGCACTCCATTTTGTGGTAATTAGGTAAAAGTACAACAGAGCATTCAATTTGTGAAAATCAGTTTAGGCAGCAAAGGCATCTCTGGTGTGTCAGGTAGAAACTTGCAATACGAAATGTGGATGTCTTATGACAGACAAAATACTATCAGAATGGAACCAATATTAAATCAGGAGCTATGACAAACTGCACCATAGTTTTATATAACCACATTATATAACATTTTACTTCTGAGGAGAAATATTATATATTACAAAAGATTTTATGTTTGCAAAATTACAGAATAAGATGAATTTATCCTTTATCTTATAGTTTGATAAGAATTTCTGAACTGCCAGTAAACAAATGAGTCTTAAATTTATGCTACGGGATTAAATCAAATATTTATGTCAGTAACAAGTGGCACCAAATCCTACCCAAACAAGATGTAAAGACAGTTTATAATTCTACAGCAAAAATGCTTCCACTGGTCTTCTCTAAAAATACTTTAATCCATTCGCTTTCATATATGTCACAGACTTTCTCTAAATCGTTTACCTTGTTAACCCCTATGTCACTAGATGGGTTGGAAACTAGCTCAAGGACAGAACACACATGGTTTGAATTGCTGGAGCCATGTCAGACTCCAAACCAGTTACAAGTGGCATCCCACAAGGCTCAGTCCTGGGACCTCTCTTGTTCGGTATATATTTCTCAGAGGTACAGGCCAACATGGAAGGACTGTGACTGACCAAGTTCGCAAATGACTGCAAACTGGGCGCCATAATCGACTCTCCAGCTGACACAAGCATCCTCCAAAAGGGCCTCATAGAAACAGACAACTGGTGCCAGAGCCATGGCCTCAAGCTAAACGCCTAAAAGTGTATAGTCATCCCCTTTGGCAAAAACAAAGTGCCCACAAATTACCACATAAGTGGTAATCCATTAAGTACAAAAGAAGTAATTAGGGACCTGGGGACCCAAGTTGATAGCAATCTCTCATTTGACAACCAAGTGGCCAAAGTGGTTAGAAAAACATTTTATATAGCCCACCTAATCATGAAGGGATTCACATCTAGATCAGGGGAGGTTATCGTGCCTCTTTACTCATCCTTCATCAGGCCCATAATTGAGTACAATGCCCCTTTTGGGATGTACCTTACCAGACACCTGCAGCAACTGGAAAGATCCCAAAAGTACCTCACCAAGAGGATCAAAGGGCTCAAACAGATTCCATATGCTGCCCGGTTAAAGAAACTCCAGCTCTACTCAGTGGCATACCGCCTGCTCAGAGGCGATCTGTGCCTGACGTATAAAGCCATGTCCAACCCAGAATTAATGGACATGCTGCACCTCAGAAAATCCAAATCCCATCGAGCTACGCGCTCGAGAGACTTGAACCTTAGCACTGAAATAAATAGGACATGCTGGAGGGACAGATTCATAACCCAGAGGCTCCCTTCACTCTGGAATAAAATCCCAGTCCAGGTTAGGCAGAGTCCCTCATTGACTCTCTTCAAGAGGAATCTTGATGAGTGGATGGGGGATCGTAGGTTTACCCCGGGTATCACTTCTGTGTTACTCTTAGACAGAGGCACAGTACACTAACCTCAAAAAAGGGCATAGCAAAATTAATTTAAAATGGGTGGAGAAAGCCAAACACACTCTGGCTAGGCTTATAAATGCCCTAGGGCAGATAGCCTAGTATGAACCTATGAACCTATGAACAATGCATCTTAATATGGCCCCCACACAATCATGTGATAGTAAGCAACCAAAGTTGTTGTGTCTTTCGGCTTTTCCCGATTACCAAAGTAAAAAGTCCATATACAAAAGCAGCCTCTAGTCCAGCAAAAATAATTTTCTTTTAAATATTTTGAGTGAAACTTTATTCACAGTAACAAACATATTAACATAATAAAAACTCAGCACAGCTCCTCGTGGTGTCCTGCAGAGTTCTACAAGCAGCAGAGAGTGAAAGAGTGACTTTCCTTGATTTTTAAGTATTTTTTCTGGCTTTCGTTTTAATTACTGTATCTCGACTGCATTTCGCCTAAAAAACAGCTCTGCATATTGTTTATACTGTACCTGTGTTGATTCTAAACTGTTTGCACTTTAAAAAGTTATTTTTTATTTAATTTAACTGTTTTGCTAACACACTCAAGTGCGCTAGCCGTTTTATAGCATTTACTGTTTGCTACTGTATCTTTTT
Organism: Protopterus annectens; assembly: GCF_019279795.1. Lineage (NCBI taxonomy): Eukaryota > Metazoa > Chordata > Ceratodontiformes > Protopteridae > Protopterus > Protopterus annectens. The sequence continues at coordinate 1,497,436,223 of NC_056737.1, read as the reverse complement.
CTTCTGTCTCTGTAAAAAAAAAAGAAAAAAAAAAAAATATCCTTGTTTTCCCGCCTTACTGAACTAGAATAGTCCAGTCTTCAGATTTTGCTGATCTCTGGGCTTTGTCATAGTTCCTGTGCTATCCATATCCTTATTTGGATAAGAGGAAGCTTCTTTGTTCACCAGTGGGAGTGGGGAGCACTGAGCAAACTATTGGTCCCTAGAGGAGTAGTTCCAGCCCAGCAACTTGTAGTTTATTGGCCATTTTGGGTCAATTCGTGGCTCTTTTCAACCCCCTGCTATAAAGCCCGTTTTTGCGCGAATTTGCTCATAGAGCAGCATCGGGCAGCGCCGGTTAATCAAGTTTAAACTATTTCTGGCTCCGTAAAGTCTGCTCTTCAATTTTTGCCTTATAACTGCTCTACTTGCAATCTAAACAACCTATTCTCTATCTGAAAAGCCCAGCACTTGCTCCTAAAGCATTTTTATACAGGTAAAGCACTCTTAAACGAAAAGAAAGTACTTCATTCACCTAAATCCCCTTGAGTACCCATTTCCCTATAGGTCCTTTCTGAATCAGTTACACAGCAATCTTTTACACTATTCTAGCATGTCGAAGGGTCAGTTGCTGGCATCCTCTCCTGTTCAGCTGGTGAATCTGGGAATCTTGAGGCAATGTTAGAATTGCCTCATGTACACAGACAACCCTCTCCTCCTCCCAACAAATACAAATATATGTGAGAGATGCAACTATATAGCCAAACTGGAGGCTGAGCTCTCTCAACTCAGTACTGGCAAAAGCAGTCAGGAGGAGAAGGTAACCACGCACACCACAAACCCAGTCTCACATAGACCTATCACAACTGCAAACCAAACACATAAACACACAAAAACATACTCGGAGGCTCTGATTAAAAATCTACCAAAACAACAGAGGCCTCCAAAGCAGACACACAAGCGACCACTACCTCAAGACATAGCACATGCAACACATAGTTCACAAAGTCAGTGTGCTAAACAGTCACAGCCCTTAAGGCCAAACAACATGCCAGACAAACTTGTAATAGGTGACTCCATAGTCAGACACACTGACGTCCCGCTCACCAGACTGAACAAGGAAAAGGTTACAGTAAGCTGCCTGTCGGGCGCTAGAATCCGCCACATAACACAAGCACTCAGGTCACTCCACAGCAAGTACAAATATGACTCAGTCATTGTCCATGCCAGTGTGAACGACCTGAGACATACCTCGCTGGACTACATGAAAAGAGACATAGAGGAGCTCTCTGATTATGTAGCCCAGGCCAGTATGACCCTGACCCTGAGCAGCATCTTACCCTCACCAAGAATGATACCACAGTACAAAGACAGAATGATCAGTTTTAACAATTGGCTTAATTACTGGTGTCATTCTAAGGGGATCCAATGTCTGTCAGCTTGGGATGACATGCTTGACAAGCCACGCTGCTTCGCAAGGGATGGCTTGCACCTGTCACCCCTGGGCTTCTGGATATTGGCCAAGGCTCTTGCCACCCCCATAGAGCCTTTTTTAGGCAGGGCTCAAAAGACAGACCTACCTCCCTAGAAAACACAAGTGGAAAAAAACTAAGGGTAATGCTGCTCAATGCCAGAAGTCTAAACCTCAAGATGCACGCTCTCGAAGCCCTCCTCAGTAAGGAGAACATCGATGTCTGTGCAGTGACTGAAACCTTGTTCAAGGCTCCAGAGGGCACCCCAGCACTACCAGGTTTTACCTCATATCATGCTTTCCGGCCCCAAAACTTGGACCGAACCACAAAAGGAGGGGGAGTATCCATATTCATCAAAGATACCCACACCTCCAGGTTAGTAGCAATGCACGAAGCATCGGAGACCATCCAGGTGCAACTAACCATAGGCAAAACTGCCCTACAGTTTGTAGCATGCTACAGACCACCCTCTCAAACTCAGGAACCCCACTCAGCCTTCCTGAAGACACTGGAGAGTATGAATGTCTCTCCAAATACCATCATATTGGGAGACTTCAACTACCCAAACATAGACTGGGAACATTACTCAAGCCCCAACACCCTAGCCCAAAGGTTCCTAGAATTCATAAACTCAAATGCGATGAACAACTAGTCACCATTCCCACAAGAGGAGATAATATACTAGACCTGATCATCACAAACATGGGGACAAAATGCTCCACACCAGAAGTATACCCCTCATTGGTGAGATCAGACCATAAATTAATCTCACTGGAAATCCACATCCCACCCCCACCCACTGCACAAAAGACCACAGTGAAGAACTTCTCAAAAGCCAACTTCACACTTCTTAAGACTGAAGTGGTATCCTTCAAGGCCCCTGGGCCAGTGGAAACTACAACCCACACCAATGAATCCTTTATAAATGCCTTCTACGGGCACCTTCAAGAATGCATGGATCATGCAATCCCAAATAAAACCAAGACCCATTCCCCCAAAGGCAGGCGCCCTGCCTGGTGGACCCCAGCCATTAACAAACTTTACAACAGGAGGAGGAAGCTACTACATGACAGAGCAAAATCCCTAAAAGGGAAGGCATCTCTGATCAGTAATAGCAAAAGACTACGATCGCTCATAAAATCATCCAAGGCCAACTTTGAGAGAAAAATCACAAAAGACACAAAAGACAATCACAAGGCCTTCTTTAGCTATGTTAGAAACCTGGGTGGAAACTCCCAGATATGCTCAGAGTTAGTCCAAAATGACACAAAATACACTGAACCCACAGACATTGCCAACATTCTGGCAGACAGGTTCAATGCAAATTTCTCCTCCCCCTCCCCCCCAAAAGGAGAAATATCTATCCCAGCAGAGTGTAGCCTCCCAAACATCTCAGATGCCCAGGTGAGGGCCGCCCTCTCCAAAGCTAAAAATACAGCATCAATGGGACCGGACGGTGTCCCGGGCTGTGTGCTACATGAACTCCAAGAGGAACTAAACCCGCACATAAGGCTGCTGTTTAATCTTAGCCTTATTACAGGATACGTACCCAAAGAGTGGCGTACAGCAACAGTGGTCCCACTCCACAAAGGCGGTGCTTCTACGAACCCTGGAAATTACCACCCCATAAGCTTGACAAGCCTGGTCTGCAAAGCTATGGAAAAGGATCATTATGGAACTCATAAACAAAGACATTGGGGACCTACAGACATTGGATCCTACCCAATTTGGCTTTGTCAAGGGCAGATCCTGCCTTTTGAACTTGGTCGACTTTTTTGAAACAGTCACTAAGGCCATTGATGAGGGTAAGGCAGTTCACACAGCCTACCTTGACCTTGCAAAAGCCTTCGACACAATACCCCACTCGGGCATTATAGACAAACTCACCAGCTTAAATGTAAACCCATATGTCACAAGATGGGTTGCAAACTGGATCAAGGACAGAACCCACAGGGTCAGAGTTGCTGGAGCCATGTCAGACTCTAAGCCGGTCACAAGCAGTGTCCCACAGGGCTCAGTCCTGGGACCCCTCTTGTTCAGCATTTATTTTTCTGAGGTGCAGGCAAACATAGGAGGATTGTGGCTGACAAAGTTCGCAGATGACTGCAAACTGGGCGCCATAATTGATACTCCAGTGGACACAAGCATCCTTCAGAGAGGCCTCATAGAAATGGATAATTGGTGCCAGAGCCATGGCCTTAAGCTGAACGCCAAAAAATGTATAGTCATACCCTTTGGGAAAAACAAGGTACCCACAAATTACCACATAGGTGGTAATCCATTAAGGACGGAAGAGGTAATCAGGGACCTAGGGACCCAAGTTGACAGTAACCTCTCATTTGACACTCACATTGCCAAAGTGGTTAGGAAGACCTTCTATATTGCCCACCTTATCATGAAGGGATTCACATCTAGATCAAGAGAGGTCATTGTGCCCCTGTACTCTTCTCTTATCAGGCCCATGATTGAGTACAATGCCCCATTTGGGATGTATCTTACCCGATACCTGCAGCAGTTGGAAAGACCCCAAAAGTTCCTCACCAAGAGGATAAAGGGTCTCAAACATATGTCATATGCTGCCCGGCTGAAGAAATTCCAGCTCTATTCCGTCGCATACTGCCTACTCAGAGGTGATCTATGCCTGACGTACAAGGCCATGTCAAATCCAGAATTTATGGACATGCTCCACCTCAGAAAATCTAAATCCACCAGAGCCACAAGAGCAAGAGATTTGAACCTCAACACAGAAATAAATAGGACGTGCTGGAGGGACAGATTCATAACCCAGAGGCTCCCTACACTCTGGAACAGAATCCCAGTCCATGTTAGGCAGAGCCCCTCACTAACTCTCTTCAAGAGAAATCTTGACGAGTGGATGGGAGATCGTAGGTTTACCCCAGGGGTCATCTCTGTGTCACTACTAGACAGAGGCACAGTAAACTAAACCCTAAATGGGCGTAGTATTCTCATCCTAAGGGGTGGTGAAAGCCACACACACTCTGGCTAGGCTTATAAATGCCCTAGGGCAGATAGCCTAGTACGAACCTATGAAACTATGAACCTAAGTGATTACACTGAATCTTACATTATT
>NC_056737.1:1497366681-1497426681 GCF_019279795.1 Protopterus annectens | reverse complement strand
TTCCATGAAGGACTTCTATTGTCTCCAGCTCATTTATTAAGTCATTCTCAGGGCTGTATTACGATGCCCTACTTACATTTCCCCATCCCATGCATGGCTTGCACATTCAAGGTGAAGGTATACAATGAAATCATTTTATAATTGTACTACTATAATTGTACTAACTGAACTATCCTTCTCACCATCTGCCACAGCTTGGTTTAATAACTATTTATCTGTCTGCCTACAATCTGTTCTATTGCAAGGTGACCTATCTCCACGCCTTCCTTTATCCATTGGTGTCCCCTAAGGATCTATCTCAGGCCCCCTTCTTTTCTCCCTCTTTACAAATAATCTACACACAGCTACTCCACATGGTTCTATAATACAGTATGCAGATGATTTAATACTTATCTGTGCTGCCACTTCTCTATCAGATCTTCATTCTCAAACACAGGAATCTTTCACTTCTGTTGAAACACGGTTAGCCAATGCCCATCTAATCCTGAACCCAAACAAAACTAAATTATTACTCTTCCAACTAACAAGACATCTATCTCATGGCCACCATTTAACCTAATAGCCAAAGGCAATACTGTCATCTCCCTGACAACCCATACAAAGCTTCTTGGAGTGGAAATAGACAATAACCTAAAATTTGACTTACATGTCTCCCTACCAATAAAAAAAGTCCATAAGAAACTGGGAAGTCTATATAGGCACAAAACGTTCCTGACCAAAATGGCCAAAATTACATTAGTACAAACTCATCTGCTCTCCACTTTACTATATGCCTCCCCTTCTTCTTTTTCTTTCGGCTTTTCCCGGTTAGGGGTCACCACAGTGGATCACCTGTCTTCTCATGATTGGCAGTGGAGTTTTTTACAGTGTCGAGTTGCCAGCCCGGCACCCAACTTTCCATGGAAGGCACACACACTCACATATTCATGCCTAGGGCCAATTTAGAGTATCCAATCCACCTACATGTCATTGGGATGTGGGAGGAAACCGGAGCACCTGAAGGCAACCCACATGACCACAGGGAGGACATGCAGACTCCACACAGAAGGCACCCTAGCTGTGGATCAAACCGGAGAACCTCTTGTTGAGAGGCGGCAACGCTAACCACTGCACCACTGCAGCTGCCCATTACTATATGCCTCCCCAATTTTAACTAATCTTAGGAAAACTGACCTATCTAAGCTAGAAGCATGTTATAATAAAACTGTTAAGTTTGCATCTGACTGCCCATATAGAAAACATCATTCTACAGCTTTAAGGATACTAGACTGGCTTGAACTTCCCAACATTATTTTTACAACCAACTCTCTCTAACTCACAAAATTGTAACACAACCAACCAGAATCCCTGCACTACAAAATGTCATCCTCCCTTACAGTTCCTGCAGACCACTTCGCTCTAACAATAAGAACTTCACCATCTCCAAGGCCAACAACACTGTGGGAATATTTTTATTTTCCAGCTATATATCTCATATATGAAACTCCCTTCCTAACTCTATTCTCTTAATCTCATCCACTAACCACTTTAAACCATCACTTAAAGCTTATCTAAAAAATAAGTGGCTATGTTCCTGTACTAACCCTTCATGAATGCTTTGATACATCCCAGTATACCCCAACCATATCCAACTTCTTCCCCGGTGTTTAATCTTTTATTCCTACCAGTCTGTCTTAACCTTATATCTTGACATAAGTCATACTTTACAAATAGTGCTAGCTAAGTTCAAAGCCTAGGTTTTGTTGTCATGATGTAACAAATTTGTATTTTCTTATGTATACTACATTTTGTTTACTTTATACTTTACTGATTATTGCAATTCGATAAATAAAATTTACTGTTACTCATGCAGCTTTTCTCCCCGGGCCTCCTCTAAAAAAGGACCTGTGTCCAGTTGGACTTTCCCAGTAAACAAATTGTCCATAACATCATGTGCAACTAAATGAAGCCCTGTCCTCTGTGGAGAAAGACCACATGACTGGTCTCCACTAGCTGTTCTAACATATAGTTATGCCAAGCATGTTGTCCAACTCAGATCTTACCTCAGAATGTGCAAACTGATGCAAGGGATTCAGTACTATCAGAGAACCATTCATAATGAAGCACCTCCTCTGCTCTTGTAGCATCCCTATGTCTTTAGACTGTAGTTTTAAGTGCTGTCGTGAGTTTTACATTTGCACCATTAGTACAATATATAATATGTTGCTTAGAAAGTGAGTTGAATTTCCTGCCATCATGAATCATTTACTATACTTGATTTCTGACAGTGGGGATAGTTCTGATAGTCAGGATGGTCATTTACTCAGCGAGAGATGTCTCTCTCCACACCGACATGGGTTGATACCAAGGTTGTCAATTTCTCTTCTTTAAAAAATGAGAACCACTTGTTATGAACTGATATGGTTTCCTATTAACAAATTTCCATCAAATCTAAACACAGTCTGTCCATCTGTCATGATACAGCACCATTTTAAATATAAAAAAAAAACAAATATGAGTTGGTAAATCATTCAGAATATGAATATTCTGCATATCTTTTCTGACTGTATCTCATTAACAAAGAAACCTGCATTGTTTTCTAACATCACACTGCACCAGTTTACTGTTTTTGTAAATAAAAGAAATGCAGTTTGAAGACACTGCTTACATCTAATCATACAATTACATTGTGAAAATGTCTTCATTATCACTCCATCTGTCTTGCATACTCATTTCACTAATAGGCTATAGCAAGGTTTATGACAAGAGCAGTGAGAAACAGTTTCAATGGAATGGACTACAGGAACTACTTCTATACGTTTATATCCAAATGCAAACAAACCAGCAATCCTGCACCTAAATAATTAGGCCAAGTTCATTCTCACTGTAAGAAATCATTGTTTCCAGGTTATGTTAACAAAGATCTTTCTAATCACAAGTGTTAACTATTACTGCCTCTCAGCTGTAAAAGCAAATATTCCCATTAAAAGAAGAACAGCGCAGGTATAGAAAAACATTCTTATTCACTCCACAATATCATATATTACTTGCATTTTTTGTTGGCTGCATTTGAAATGAGATAATATATAAATTACCACCACAGAACATCAAGATTTTCCAACTATGTTTCCTGTTTAAAAAGACAACACTGACATTTATTTAATTTAGTACGTCTTAATCATCAATGAATCATCATTCATACTAGTGTACTAATACTATGTTTGTAAATGGAACTCTACTGTCTTTTACTTGTTAAGTTAGATTAGAAGTTTGTGAGACTGCATAAATTGAACTGACTTTGTAAAGTGTGTTTTATTTGTATTATGTTTTTGTAAATGGAACTCTACAGTCTTTTACTTGTTAAGCCAGAGTAGACGTTTGTGAGACTGTATAAATTTAACTGACTCTGTAAATTGTGTTTTATTTGTACTATGCTGTTATTACTCTTGTTCGATCTGTACATTGTGATGAATGCATATGTAACCACCTTTGGAGCTTTTCTCCCCGGGCATCTGCTGAAAATGGACATATACCCAGTCGGACTATCCCAGTCAACAAATGTAAAATAAAATACATCTACAGTGATAGTGATACTATTTTAATATTATCAGAATGAAACAGTTCACCCTGATGGCTTTACTTTTTTTTATTTTTAGTTATGAACATTTTTCATTGGACCTGTGAGGTCTATGTGTACATTTCAAAATATGATTCCCTGAATGTTGTTACATCACATAAAACTGTTAATTATTTTACTTTCTATTGTAATGTATTTAGTTATATTTAACTACTACTTTGAAAATGTTACCACAGTTTTGCTCCATCTCCTTAAGTTTCTACTTCATATCTTTCTCAAATAGTGTTTGTGGCACAAAGCCATTTGTCCCAGTGTGCCTGGCTATTATGGATGTCATGAGATGCTTGTATTTAGGTTCCACTTTTGTGGCATACACCATCAGTTTGGTGTAGCAGCAACAAACTAGTTAGCTGCTTTCTCTGTGACTGGTCCTGGTTGGCTTGATCTTTGTAATTCTGTTTTAAGAGCTTTAATGCTGATTGTTGCTGAGTATCTTTCATAAGCTATTTTGCATTGCACTTGCTACAAGATAGACAACTAATTGTTTTATTGGAATTTGTCTGCCTTCAGTAATTTACATATGTAATTATTTCTTGGAGCACTCAATGCCAGTAGTTATTATTTTCTTGACTAATGTAAAATGTATCTGCTGGTATTGTGCTTGGTATGGCATACTGTGTTTGGCTCATGGCTGATGTTCATTGCCTTTGGAGTGGGGGTGCGGGAGTTGATGCCTGGATCAGGCAGTTCTCATCTGACTAGTGATTTGCTTTAAAAGTGAGATGGGTACCTTACTCTTATTTTAATCTTTATGTGAATGGGCATACCTTTATTGAAGGTTGTGCGTCAGGGCCAGCAACTCAGCACGTAAAAATCTGCTGCCAATCATTAGAGGACCGGAGTTCCGCTGTGGCGACCCCTAACTGGGAAAAGCCGAAAGACACAGCAACAACTGTTGAATACATTGCTGAAATATTCTTTTGTGTGAATTAGTTAGACCTGAATATACTGAACATGTTCAGTTTTTGATTTGAAATAAAGACAGCTCTTTCCTAATTTTAGTTTGGCTGTAACTCTAACTGCTGAGGAGATGGCAAGAAAAGCTATGTGCTGTAGCATGATATGAAACCTGCATTGTTTTAAAACATCACACAGAACCAGTTTGCTGTTTTTTTAATGAAAGAAATTGCTTTTTCATATTATCATGGCTTTTCTATGGTTTTGTTGTTGTTATAAATTTAGTGGTTGGAATAACTGGTTTTCATAGGTTCATAGGTTCATAGGTTCATACTAGGCTATCTGCCCTAGGGCATTTATAAGCCTAGCCAGAATGTGTTTGGCTTTCGCCACCCATTTTAAATTTATTTTGCTATGCCCTTTTTCGAAGTTAGTATACTGTGCCTCTGTCTAACAGTGACACAGAAGTGATACCCGGGGTAAACCTACGATCTCCAATCCACTCATCAAGATTCCTCTTGAAGAGAGTCAATGAGGGACTCTGCCTAACCTGGACTGGGATTTTATTCCAGAGTGAAGGGAGCATCTGGGTTATGAATCTGTCCCTCCAGCATGTCCTCTTTATTTCAGTGCTGACGTTCAAGTCTCTCGAGTGCGTAGCTTGATGGGATTTGGATTTTCTGAGGTGCAGCATGTCCATTAATTCCGGGTTTGACATGGCTTTATACGTCAGGCACAGATCGCCTCTGAACAGGCAGTATGCCACTGAGTAGAGCTGGAGTTTCTTTAACCGGGCAACATATGGCATCTGTTTGAGCACTTTGATCCTCTTGGTGAGGTACTTTTGGGGTCTTTCCAGTTGCTGCAGGTGTCTGGTAAGGTACATCCCAAAAGGGGCATTGTACTCAATTATGGGCCTGATGAGGGATGAGTAAAGAGGCACGATGACCTCCCCTGATCTAGATGTGAATCCCTTCATGATTAGGTGGGCTATATAAAATGTTTTTCTAACCACTTTGGCCACGTGGTTGTCAAATGAGAGATTGCTATCAACTTGGGTCCCCAGGTCCCTAATTACTTCTTCTGTACTTAATGGATTACCACGTATGTGGTAATTTGTGGGCACTTTGTTTTTGCCAAAGGGGATGACTATACACTTTTTGGCATTTAGCTTGAGGCCATGGCTCTGGCACCAGTTGTCTGTTTCTATGAGGCCCTTTTGGAGGATGCTTGTGTTGGCTGGAGAGTCGATTATGGCGCCCAGTTTGCAGTCATCTGCGAACTTGGTCAGCCACAGTCCTTCCGTGTTGGCCTGTACCTCCGAGAAATATATACCGAACAAGAGAGGTCCCAGGACTGAGCATTGTGGGACACCACTTGTAACTAGTTTGGAGTCTGACATGTCTCCAGCAATTCTAACCATGTGGGTTCTGTCCTTGAGCCAGTTTGCAATCCATCTAGTGACATAGGGAGTTTTATTTAAGCTGGTGAGCTTATTTATAATGCCCGAGTGGGGTATTGTATCAAAGGCTTTTGCGAGGTCCAGGTAGGCTGTGTGGACCACCTTCCCCTCATCAATGGCCTTGGTGACTGTTTCAAAGAAATCAACCAGGTTTAAGAGGCAGGATCTGCCCTTAACAAAGCCGAACTGGGTAGGATCCAGTGTCTGTAGGTCCCCAATATCTTTATTTATGAGGTCCATGATGATCCTTTTCATAGCTTTGCAGACCAAGCTAGTCAGGCTTATGGGGTGATAGTTTCCAGGATCCGTTGAGGCACCACCTTTATGGAGAGGGACCACTGTTGCTGTATGCCACTCTTTGGGCACATATCCTGTAGTAAGGCTGAGATTGAACAGTAGTTTTATGTTTGGGTTTAGCTCTTCTTGGAGTTGATGTAGGACGCAGCCCGGGACACCGTCTGGTCCCATTGATGCTGTGTTTTTTGCTTTGGAGAGGGCGGCTCTTACCTGAGCATCTGAGATGTCAGGGGGGCAGCACTCTGCTGGGATAGATATTTGCCCTTTTGGTGGGGAGGGGGGGGGAGTTTGCGCTGAACCTGTCAGCTAGGATGTTGGCAATGTCTCTGGGTTCAGTGTATTTTTTGTCATTTTGGACTAATTCTGAGCATATCTGGGAATTACCACCCAGGTTCCTAACATAACTAAAGAAAGACTTGTGATTATCCTTAGTGTCCTGTGCAATATTTCTCTCGAAGTTGGCCTTAGACAATTTTATGAGTGCCCGTAGTTTTTTGCTAATACTGATCAGTGATGCCTTCCCTTTTTGGGATTTTGCTCTATCATTTAGTAGCTTCCTCCTTCTATTGTATAGTTTGTTTATGGTTGGGGTCCAGCAGACAGGACGTCTGCCTTTGGAGGATTGGGTCTTGGTTTTATTTGGGATCGCATGATCCATGCATTCCTGAAGGTGTTCATAGAATGCGTTTATAAAGGATTCTGCGGTCTGGGCCATATTTTCCACAGGCCCGGGGGCTTTGAAGGATTCCACCTCGGTTTTGAGGAGTGTGAAATTTGCTTTAGAGAAGTTTTTCACTATGGTTTTCTGGGCAGGGGGTGGGGTCGGGATGTGAATATCCAGTCAGATTAGTTTATGTTCTGATCTTACCAGTGAGGGATACACTTCTGGTCTGGAGCATAGAGTCCCCATGTTGGGGATGATCAGGTCCAGTATGTTTTCCCCTCTTGTGGGAGTGGTAACAAGTTGTTCCATAGCATTGGAGTTTATAAATTCTAGGAACCTTTGGGCTAGGGTGTTGGAGCTACAGTAATGCTCCCAGTCTATGTTTGAGTAGTTGAAGTCGCCCAATATAATGATGTTTGGAGAGACCTTCATATTTTCCAGTGTTCTCAGGAAGGCCGAGTGGGGTTCCTGGGTTTGGGAGGGTGGTCTGTAGCAGGCTATAAACTGGAAGGCAGTTTTACCCACTGTTAGTTGCACATGGATAGTCTCTGATGCTTCATGCTTTGCCACTAACCTGGAGGTGTGGGTATCTTTGATGAATATCGATACTCCCCCTCCTTTTGTGGTTCGGTCCAAGTTTTGGGGCCGAAAAGCATGGTATGAGGTATAACCTGGTAGTGCTGGGGTGCTCTCGGGAGCCCTGAACCAGGTTTCTGTTACTGCACAGGTATCAATGTTCTCCATGCTAAGGAGAGTTTTGAGTGCATGCATCTTGAGGTTTAGACTTCTGGCGTTGAGTAGCATTACTCTTAGTTTCTTATTCCTTGTGATACCTATGGAGGTGGGTTTGTCTTTTGAGCCTTGCCTAAAAAAGGCACTATGGGGGTAGCAAGAGCCTTTGCCAATATCCGAAAGCCCAGGGGTGACAGGTGCAGGCCGTCCATAGCGAAGCATCATGGCTTGTCGAGCATATCATCCCAAGCTGACAGGCATTGGATCCCCTTTGAATGACACCAGTACTTAAGCCAGTTGTTGAAATTGATCATCTTGTCTTCATATTGTGGCATCATTCTTGGTGAGGGTAAGATGCTACTCAAAGTCAGGGTCATACCGGCCTGTGCTACATGCTCAGAGAGCTCCTTTATGTCTCTTTTCATGTAGTCCAGGGAGGTACGTCTCAGGTCATTCACACCAGCATGGACAATGACTGAGTCATATTTGTACTTGCCTTGGAGTGACCTGAGTGCTTGTGTTATGTGGCAGATCCTAGCACCCGACAGACTGCTCACCATGACCCTCTCCTTGTTCAGCCTGGTGAGCAGGACGTCAGTGTGCCTGACGATAGAGTCACCTATTACAAGTGTATCAGGTGTGTTGTTTAGTCTTAAGGGCTGTGACTATTCGGCACACTGGCTTTGTGAGATATGTGTTGCACGTGTTTTGTTTTGGGGTAGCGGTTGCTTGGGTGTCTGCTTTGGAGGTCTCTGCTGCTTAGGCAGATCTTTATTTAGAGCCTCCGAGTATGTTTTTGTGTGATTATGTGTTTGGTTTGCTGTCGTGGTAGGTCTATGTGAGACTGGAATTGTAGTGAGTGTGGTTTCCTTCTCCTCCTGACTGGTTATGCCAGTACTGAGTTGAGAGAGCTTAGCCTCCAGTTTGGCTATATGGTTGCATCTCTCACATGTGTTGGAATTTGTTGGGAGGAGGAGAGGGTTGTCTGTGTACATGAGGCAGTTGTAACATTGCCTCAAGATTCCCAGATTCACCAGCTGGACCGGAGAGGAGATTGACAACTGACCATTGGACATGCTAGAATAATATTGGGAATTCCTTAATAATTGAAAACAAGGGCCAGTGGGGAGTGAGGGTGTAGTGCTTTTAATTTTTAGTGCTGACTTATATAATTGCTTTAGTGAGCAAGTGCCAGGTAACTTAAGTGCAATGTGTTACAGGTAACTTAAATGCAAAAACGACAAACAGTAACTTTCTTTCAAGTGAAACAAGGAAATAAGTACAGTAAGCAATGCAGATATCACTAGTGATCCATAGAAGCGCTGAGAAGCCGTGTATTAGGTGGAATTAGTGTTCCAGGGAAATAACAAGCAAACAAACAACAAGCATATAAACAAAGCTAGATTCAGCAGGCCTGGATCTAGTCTATGCTACAGCAAACAAGGTGTACCAATTTCAGTAAGGTACAGTTCAAATATTAAGGCACTATAAACCTTTAACCAGAAATTCCCAGCTCAGAAGGGCAGAGTCCAGCCTCTTCTCCCACAAGAGTGCAGACCACGAACCTTCTTAATGTAAAATAACTGGCCTGAAGCCCAAGTGCTTAAACCAGAACTAATACACTTTAAGAATAACAGACACTAGGCTCTCAATCAGCAGTTCCCAACTTAGAAGGATGAAAGCTACCTGTCCTACCACCACAGTGCATGACACAAACCTTCCTAATGTAAAACAACTGGTCTGAAGTCCAAGTGCTTAATCCAAAAGACTTAGAATGATAGCTACACTTTAATCAAGTTACTACCAAGCAGTAATAAATACAATTGAATACTTTAGAGAATGCCTGGATTAGTGCTCAAGTTACACAAACAAAGCTAGATCCAGCAGGTCCGAATCCAGTCTATGTCACAGCAAACAAGGCGCACCAACTTCAGTAAGAAGCAGTTCAGATATGCATGCACTATAAGCCTTTAACCAGAAATTCCCAGCTCAGAAGGGCAGAGTCCAGCCTCTCCTCCCACAAGAGTGCAGACCACGAACCCTCTTAATGTAAAATAACTGGCCTGAAAGCCTAAGTGCTTAAACCAGAATTAATACACTTTTAGAATAACAGACACTGAGCCCTCAATCAGCAGTTCCCAACCTAGAAGGATGTAAGCTACCTGTTCTGCCACTACAGTGCAGACCACAAACCCTCTCAGTGCAAAACAACTGGTCCGAAGCCCAAGTGTTTAAACCAAAAGGCTTAGAATGAGTTACACCAAGCAGTAATAAATACAATTGAGTACTTTTGCATTAGCATTCATTATCTGAAGGATATGAAGACTGAAACTCAAATGTTGGACTTCATTTACTGACATTAATCCTCAATAATGTGCTAGAAAAACAGATTTTATAAGGAACAGACCTAAAAATATAATATTAGGCAAAATCTATAAATTCATGAAGATTTAGACTGTGAGAGGTATGCTGTTAAAATGGGATGAGATTTTTAGTAATTTGACCAGTACTTTTTTGACAGGATCTTTATGCAATTGCTCACACTCCTGAGGTTTTAAGTCTCCTTAACTCTAACCTTCTAGATGCAGATTCTCCCACAAGAAGTTATTCTGATCTCCTTGCCTCCTCGTTTCGAGAAATGTTCCTCAGTCTGAGTCATTACATATCTCCCAACCTTTTACTTCCGGAATCATGGACACTTTTTAAAATATTAGCACTATCAACTTGAGAAATTGACAGAACAATATAATCTGTCACCTTTTCTCCCCAAAGCACCAGTTCCAGGAAGGATGTGAATGGAAAAGGCAAACTTTGGAGCCAAAATCATGCATGTCAATAAAATCAGGAGCAGTTGTGAGGTAAACATTTATGATCTTTACTTGTCCACAATGAAAGAGTTGGCCACACATTTATTGTTAAGCTATAAGTATAAAGTATCACAGTTAATCATAGTTGGAGCTTACTAGTTAAAAAGTTTAGTAAGTTGTCAATAAGTGTTACACTCTTTGCCACTTTGCTGATCAAATAAATGGTTTCACATATTGTTCTACTTCATCATGGGGGTTAATAGCCAACCAGGTACATATGTCAATATGCGTTTTCACATAATAAAAAGCAAGGCTTTATAACCTTGTCATGATGACTGTTTATAATCCTCAGTTATTTTTCCAGGAATAAAAAAATGTAATATAATTTTATTTTGTCAAAGCAAGTTATGCAGTGTAGCAGATGTGGTCATTAAAATCAGGTGAGAGGTAAGTTCAGCTTTTAATATTATTAAAAAAAAGCAAGCAACATATTTACTTAGATCAACTGCATTGTTTTCTTATCTATTTTAATAGGGAATAGTATCTTTACTTAGACTTTACTCAAGTTAAGAACATGTTGATGAATAATTAACATAAATGTTTATAATATGTCTTTAGCAGGCAACAACTGTCCAGTCCTTGTAAAGCATTAAGGAATGTGTTTGCCTTGTATTCTGAAGGCCTGGGCTTTGACCTTCATGTGGAGAAAAAATGGGCTTTGCTTGGGATATTAGTTGAGTTACTAAAGTGGGGCTCAATATCAACAAGTAGATTTAGCATTTTTGCATTGTAATATATAGATATAGATATTCTAGTGTACTAGGGAAGTGCTTAGTCAGAATTAGTGTGTAGCTCCCACTGTATTTCATTGTAGAAGTAATAGACTGTAGTTTTTCATTACACCACAAGGTGGAGTTCTTTTCAGAAATATAAAAGACAATTTTGAAAGTGAAAGAAGAGACTGGAACACTAGCTGAAGGAGGGAAGACTGAAACAGGTAGCTGAAGGGAAAAAAGGCATTGCAGCATGACTAGATTTTCCTTTCTAGTGCTTTGGGACAGGGAAGTGAAGTGGCAGGTTGTGTTTGTCTTTTGCTGAAGTCCTGGATGATGGTATTCTGTGGACTAAGGAGAGAAGTCTGAAACCAGTATTTCCAAGCCTGCATATGATTCAGCAAGAAAAGGAGTTCCTTTGGGCCTAGTACAGAGAAACCATAGATGATTATCAGAGTTCTGACAGGTGAATTTTCTACTTTTCTCATCAGAGGAACCTGGTCACTAGGATATTCTTGATGGAGTGGTGAGAGGCTCTGTATTTTTATAAGATTGTGAATTCCCCACCTAAATGTTTTGTGGATTACAAATAACTGGGATCCATATGAGCTCCAACTTGGGTCACACCATGCCAGCAGCAAGACTGTAAGTAGTCACTGGCCAGTGAACAGGGTATAATAGAGTGTTTCATAGTTGGTCTGTTTAGAATTGATCAAGGGGGTTGAGGGTGTTAATACTGCTCAATGACATTGCATTTTTCTCATATGTGTATTGTTGTATTATAACTCTTTTATTGCTTAATGACATTGTATTTTTCTCCCGTGTTTGTATTGCTGCATTATAAAGCTTTACTGCTCATTGATATTGCCTTCTTTGTGCATGTTTGAATGTCAAGACCTTTTTCTGTTGAGTTCTGGGAAAGAGGATAAATGTATGTATTTGTTGCATGCATATCTCACTTTGCCTTATTGCTAATTGTTGCACTGTTGAAATAGTTCATTTCTGGTTGTGCTATTGCCTTTTAAACTAAATGTGTCACCTAGAATAAATCTGTCATTCTTGCCACCTTGGTGTATTGGGCCTACAGGGGTGTCACCAGAGTCAGGTAAGAAGGAACCTATTCAGCTACACCTGTGAGTGCACTACAAGTGTCTACATAAATGTCGCATTAATTCTTATTTTCAGTCTATTGACATGCATTACAGATTATTTATTTATTTATTATTATTATTTTTTTTTTTTGCTGTTACCATGCTTTGTTGACTATAGGTCTTTATTTTTACAAGGAGCATGTCAGCCCTGAATAATATATTTGCTCACTATATCAAGTTCAGGTGGCCCCATGACATAACGGACAGTGTTGTCGCCTCCCAGCCAGAGGTTCCCTAGTTTGATTCTCAGCTGTGCTGCATTCTGTATGGAGTCTACATATCTTCTTTGTGTTCATGTGCATTTCCTCCTGGTGCTCTGGTTTCCTCCCACATTCTAAACACATGCACTAGGTGGATTGGACACTCTACATTAGCCATAGGTGTGAGGTGTGTGTGAGTGTGTGGTGTAGAGGAATTAAAGTGGCAGGGCTAGCCAACCAGCGACGTAACCTTGGATCATTAGATTTTGTGCTACAGTTGAGATAAAAAGCCTCCATAACTGAATATTTTTATTATTACATAGCGCAAACCATTATCCTGTTTCTTAAAATTAGTTAGCTTGATTATTAGCTGTTTATTAGAAACTACAGTTGTAAAACGTCCAACAGTCTGAGACATGTCATTGTGCATACATGATTGAGGTCACTTTTCACTGGTCAGCCCAAAGGTACTAATGCAGAGCTGAACTTTACTATAGGCTAATTCTGTGTCTACTCATATATGCTCCTAGTTCTGCTGAGGGATACGACTTTTGGTTCAAAGGACTGTAGATCACGATTACTCTTGTACAGCTGAAACTCCTGGGATAAAAATGAAAATTAAAATGTACCAGCATTTATTACATATGGTGTAAAGAAGGCAGTGTGATTTGCTTGATGTGTGCTTTGTGTGATAAGAACATTGCTTTGCCAGAATAAATGCTGACCAATTTCTTGAGGTAGTTAATTAGTATTAGGCTAACCATGCGGGTGGTCTTGTTAGGCCCACCAAACAGGCAGATAAAGACTGGATGATTTGTCCAGCCTGCCCATTTCCATATCTACTGGGTGAACAATGAAGCCTGCTTAACCAGCAGCCCCCCCATCATGAATTTATGCTTAAATTTATTTTCTCTGTTTTATTCTGGCTAAGTGTGTTAGTTTATCTTAAATCATTTTTAAGTCTGCATTTGATGAATGTCTTGGAATTTGAAAAGTTCATTTTTACAAATGATGTGTTCAAAATGTTCTTGAGTTAAAAGGTGTTTGTATTGCATTTTATTTGAGCATTAAGGTAGTTGTATCTTTAAAGGAGATGACATCACCCATAGGTTCATAGGTAGGTACTAGGCTATCTGCCCGAGGACATTTATAAGCCTAGCCAGAGTGTGTCGGCGTTCGTTGCCCCATTGATTAATTAACTGATCCTCTGTCAAGCACAGCCAATGAAGTGATCCCAGGGGTGTATTTTCTGTTACCCATCCACTCGTCAAGGTTTCTCTTGAAGAGTGTTAGTGAGGGGCTCTGCCTGATGTAATTTGGATTTTTGTTCCAAAGCATGGGGAGTCTCTGTGACAGGAATCTATCCCTCCAGCATGTTCTATTTATTGTTGTGGTGAGGTTTAGCTCACTAGAGTGCGTGGCTCACAGTGACTTGGATTTCTTTAGGTGGAGCATGTCCATCAATTCTGAGTTGGACATGGCTTTGTAAGTCAGGCAGAGATCACCTCTGAGTAAGCGATATGCCATTGAGTACAGCCAGAGTTTTTTCAGTCGGGCTGCATAGGACATATGTTTGAGACCAGTAATCCTCTTGGTGAGGTACTAGTGTGGTCTTTCCAGCTGTTGGAAGTGTCTTGAGAGGTACATCCCAAATGGGGCATTGTACTCTATGATGGGTCTAATGAGTGACGAGTAGAGGGGCACTATAACTTCTTTATTTCCAGATGCTAACCCTTTAGTAATTAGATGGGCCACATAGAAGGATTTCCTAACTACTTTGGCAATATGATTGTCAAAGGAGAGATTACTATCTACCTGGGTCCCCAGATCACTTATTACCTCTTCTGTATTAAGGGGGCTGCCACCTATGTGGTAATTCGTGGGTGTTTTGTTTTTCCCAAATGGGATGACTATGCATTTTTTGGCATTTAGCTTGAGGCCATGACTTTGTCACCAGGTGTCCATCTCAGTAAAGCCCTTTTGGAGGATGTCCGTGTCAGCCGGAGGGTCAATTATGGCTCCCAGTTTGCAGTCATCGGTGAACTTGGTTAGCCATAGTCCTCCTGTGTTTGCCTGTACTTCTGAGAAGTATATGCTGAACAGTAGGGGTCCCAGAACCGAGCCTTGCGAGACACCACTTGTGACTGGTTTAAAGTCGGACCTGGAGCCCGCTATTCTTACTGTGTGAGTTCTGACCGTAAGCCAGTTGGCAACCCATCTTGTGATGTAGGAGTTTATGTTCAGGCTGGTGAGTTTTTCTCTAATACCCAAGTGGGGAATGGTGTCGAAAGCCTTGGCGAGATCAAGGTACGCTGTGTGAATCACCTTTCCCTCGTCTGTGGCATTGGTGGCGGTCTCAAAGAAGTCAACCAGGTTTAGTAGGCATGACCTGCCCTTAACAAAACCGAACTGGGTCGGGTCAAGTGTTTGGAAGTTCCCAATGTCTTTGTTAATGAGTTCCAAGATGATGCGCTCCATAGCCTTGCAGACCAGGCTAGTCAGGCTTATGGGGCAATAGTTACCAGGGTCAGTTGTGGTCCCTCCTTTGTGGAGACGAATAACCGTTGCTGTGCGCCATTCTATGGGCACGTAGCCTATGGAGAGGCTGAAGGTTGAACAGCATGTTTAGGTGGGGGCTTAGTTTGTTCTATAGTTCGTGAAAGATGCAGCCTGGGACACAATCTGGTCCCACTGATGCTGTGTTTTTGGCTTTTGAAAGGGCTGTTTTCACCTGTGTGTCTGATTTTTGGGACACTAAACTTTTCCAGTATTGTTGTGGGCCCTTTTGGAGGTGGGAGGGTGAAGTTTGCACTGAATCCATCTGCCAAGATGTTGGCAATATCAGTAGGTTCAGTATATTTTGTGCTATTTTGCACTAGTTCAATGCATATCTGCGAGTTGCCACTTAGATTCTTAACATAGCTAAAGAAGGCTTTGTGGTTATCTTTTGAATCCTTGGCTATTTTTTGTTTGAAGTTAGCCTTGGATGATTTCATGAGGGACCTCAGTTTCTTACTGATACTGATCAGGGATGTCTTTCCTTCTTGGGATTTGCTTTTTTTCTGAATGAGTTTCCTCCTTCTATTGTATAGCCTGTTTATTGCAGGGGTCCACCAAACTGGTTTCCTTCTCTTAGAGGAGTGAGTCTTGGTTTTGCTAGGGATGGCATAATCCATGCATCCTTGTAGGTGCTCATAGAGTGCATTTGTAAAGGTTTCTGCATCTTGGGTAGCGTTATCCTTTAATGTGGGGGCTGTGAAACTTACCACTTCTGTCTTAAGTAAGGTGAAGTTTGCTTTAGAAAAGATTTTTACTGTGGTTTCCTTAGTTGGGGGTGGTGGTGGGGTGTGGACATCCAGAGTGATTAGTTTATGGTCTGATCTAACCAGTGACTGGTTGACCTCCGGTGTGGAATACCTGTCGCCCATGTTGGTAATGACCAGGTCCAATATGTTTTCACCTCTGGTAGGGGGGTTTACAGTATTTAAAGGCTGTACTATGGAGTGCAGTTAGATTCTGATGAAGTCCCCAGTTTCAGGGGATGAAAGTGCTCAATCTGTGTCTTTGTATGTTGGAAGAATAAAAAAAAACTTGGACTGAAGAGTTTGGTTGACTGGAAGTGTTTCCTACTGCTTCACAGTGTATGGTTTTGGACTTTTTTTAAGTGTGTTAGTTTATCAGCATCTAACATGATGTGAGCTTTGTATATGCTAAAACAGATTGAAACTGAAGTGAAACTAATTTTAGTTGGTAGGGGACTATTCTTTGGTAGCCTTCCATTACTGATTTATGTGCAGTATATCCATTTATATTTTAATGGTTGCTGTGTGCACCTTGTTTTTTTAAATGACTCTCCTGGGTGTCACAGTACACACAAATCCAGTTAGTGGTGTATTCACAACAGCTCCTTTTCTTTACAGAACATTCCTTGAATCCTGCTTTGTCAACATAGCTTTTTTTTCCAGAGGTAGTGACTGACAAATGTTGATATGAACCTGTTTTTTTTTCTTGAAGTGCACTGATTAAATGTAGACATGTAGTTTATACTGGAGATCTGTGATTTTCCTAACAACAAAGAGAGTTATATAAGAGTATTGTTATACATTTTTTATCATGTCATATTGGTAATGCTATGATAGTAGTACCAAGCCCATCTTGGTTCATAACAGCTCTTGGCATGTCAGTTTTATTTATTTATTTGTAGTTTCTTAAACAGGTAGATGGGCTGCTCATACAACCCTTTTCAGCCAAAAAACTTGGGCTCTGTAAGGACAAAAGAGAAATGCTGATTATATTTTGTGTTTATTATTTTGTCTATTCTTCAATTTGCATTTAAAAGTTGACATCCCACAATTCCACTGGAGTGGGTGGGGGTACATAATTGTGTATGCAAATTTTATGTTAATCAGCGCACAGATTTGTACCTATTTTTCTTCGCCTTTTTCCAGATTTTTGATTTCCAGGTTGAGAGGTATGAATGGAAAGCCCAAAGGATAATGTAGAGAACTGTTAATATGATCCAGATACAGCAGACTTTAGATATTTCCTGACACTTTAAGCAATGAGTTTGTAATGGAAAACATCTTTGTGAGCTAGTGTTACCATAACACAATAGTGTGGAAGCAATGTGAGCCCAAACTGTAGGGTTAACATCTTGAATTTTGGAACTTTAACAAAAAGGTTGACAAAAACATATCTAACATCAAAACAACTAAGCACAGCTAAATAACTATACAGATCGTATGCATATGTCCTCTCAAATTATCTATGATATGATCCCCCCTCATATATATGATATGATCCCAGTTATTCTCATTAGGGGTAATATACACTTTTCAAGCATGGGATTGGTAAGGCCAATCTATAACCAGATCTGTAGTGTTGCTGCACTCTTTACATACACTATAAATCTAGGAATCGGTAATAGTTGTTCCTCCTCTAAAAAAGTTTTATTTGCAATGTATTACTTTATTTTTCAAGACCAGCAGTCAACTATAAACTGGTTTATGTGAAAACCTCTTGAGAATGTAAGTTTACATTATAGAGTGTTTATACAATTACAACTGCATACTGTTATTGCTCTGATAAGTTGTTAGGAAATTAATTGGATGCAAAACGACTTTATGGAAAAGCTCTGAGTTCATCTTCATAAGGACTGTGAGGTAAAAATGGGGAATAAGTCGGATCTGTAAGTTATCCAGTATACGGAAGACAGAACATGTGCTGCATGGCCCTTTTCTTCTATTCAAATGTATTTTTCTTCGAATGCTATTTTCCTTTTATTTGCAGCTTATTGCAGAATATCAGTGCATTTATAACAACATACTGGATTGCTGTTTTTCTGTGTGGTAAATTATTTGATCTAATTTCATTTCCAAGACACTCTTGGGTAAAATTGTTTATAGAAAGGGGAATAGTTTATTCAGTTTCTCTTTCAAATTGACCCAGTGGAGTATTTTCCATACAATAATTTTCCTAAAAGAAATACATTCAAATTTTCCTTAATGTCATAAATTAATGAAAAGTAATTTGTAAGTGACAAAAGTTCATTACTTCAGAAACCAATTCTCAGGTTTTCTTCAAATACATATATATTTTTTTACTTTAGTAGCTACATTTCATTTCTGGGTCCCTCCTAAGGGAACTGTCTTTATTATCTGAATAACATAAGAGTATATGTTATACTATTTTCAGATAAAGACATTCATCACTGTGATTCAAGTGAACTGCATGCTGTTCTCATTTCTAACATTCATTTGTGCTGCACTTTCATTTTAGCATCCTCATATACTTTACTATGTTGCTAGCTTTTTTACTAAATAAACATTCACGCGTGTAACTTTTCAGTTCTAATGCTAAAATTGTGTGGCTGATAAGAGATACTGTATGTGACTCCTTATTCTGAAACACACTTCTGAGAGTTTAAACTTTGCATACTATATATTTTTCTTTAAAATAAGATGTATATTACAGTAAAGTTCTAACAATGAATGTGCATATGAATTATTCTATCATAGCAAAAGGATACAAAACATTTGTCATAATGAACCAAGAACTACTGAACTTAAAGTTTGCAAAAAATCATGCCCTCATTATTTAACTACTTTAAGCTGGGAAAATATTTATTTCCCCTTTCATTATTGCATTTCCTAATATAACAGTTATGCCTCTATATGTGATGATATCAGTGTTCATTTCTTGTATAATAGACAGTAATGTTAACTTTATCAGCCACATTAACTGTCTATAGTTTACATTATAGTTTCAGTTAGAACAAGCAGATCTTTTTGTCATCACATTCAGAATTAATGCTGCTTCTAGCAACAGTCCCTGGCATTCAGAAACATGCATTATATCACTTTGATAAGTTAATATGGGGATACCAAGAAGAGTGATGTGTTTAAAAGATAATTAACAATTAACCATCAGGAATCAAGTAGTAATAATTTAAGAAACCTGCTTATGGAAATGGTAGTGTTGGATCGTTTCATGACTGCAGTTAGGGATTTTCTGAATACCAATAGGATGCAAGCACCTTGCAAACAACTTAGCACATGTACATGTGCTACTTTATGATACTTTGAGAAAGGCTTTAAAATAAGTGACTCCCATAAATGTTTGCAATTATTTATTTATTTAATTTATTTAAGTATTTTATTTATCTTTTATTGACCAGTTTAGTTCTACTAGATTAGGGATGACTCAAGATGGTATTTATACTGCTAGGGGAAATTTCACCAGGACATCTGTGAACCTCCCCTACTCTTTTCAGTAGTTCAATGGGATCTTTTATACCCACCATTAACTGAAGCAGATGGGACCTTGGCTTAATGTCTCAACCAAACAATGGCATACTCAGGAGCTCAGCAACCCCCTTATGCTGCACTGTAGTGTCAGCAAATCAAAGAAAATGAATCCACACACGTTGAACTAGAGTCCACAGCCTTGCGATCTTCTAGCACCTATGGCAATGCTGCTATCTGTTCAGCCACTAACACTGATTGAGGAAATGGAAGTCTAGGTCATTGGAAAAAGGAAAAGACAAGTGGAGGAATATAAGTAATGACAAAAAAGAAGGTAAAAGTGTGGGTGGGAGGGGGATGAAGGATACAGTATACTTTTTTTGTTAGAAAGATACCCATTGTTTAAGTAATACAGATGTGAAAGTATGCCAGTGAAAGCTAGGGGATGAACTAAAGGAAAAGATATGGAAAAAGGGACATGCAAACAAATGTAAAACACAAAGATCAGTGGTGGTGTGGCTGACACAGAGGAGGTGGAACGTAGACAATGGGTATATTAAAATACAGACAGAGGGACAATGAGTTATGATGGGGAGCACTGGACAACCTATGGGAAAGAATGTGAGGTGACACATAAAAGAAAGGGGACCACCAGACTGGGAGATGAAGTGGTTACCCAGTTCCTGTCACCATGTTGCCTGGACTAGAACTGGAATTCGTAACTACTTTCCCCACTGGGTCCTGTTTCAGATAGTTCTGGTGCAGTGCCAGGCAGCAATGCAATAACTAACTCCTACACTATTTCTAACAACTCCCTCTGGCAGGACCACTCCCCTCAGGAGAGTGACTTTAAAGATACACTGCATATTCCCCCAAGTCACTCCTCCACCACTGCCCAATAGAGAGGCCAGCCTGGAAGGTAGAACATGCAGCAGAAAGACAAGGATAGGGTTGTGGTGAGTGGAGATTGGTATCATACCACAGGCATAGCCATGGCAGATGCTGCAGAAATAATAAAATAAATGAGTAGAAATACAGTAACAAGCATCTCCACACCATTCTATAGACACAGCTCTTATATCTGTGCAAGCCATGTAGCACACTGAGCATGCCATCCAGGGACAGAAAGAGACAAAAACATCAGCCCATGGAGTGGCCCCATCTTAAGCAGAACACTGCTGTCCCTTGGCTGATAAATTTAATGTACTTACAGGTTACTGTGCTGGTAACCAAAAATGCCATGGGCACTGCCCACCTTTAGAAATGAGTGTTTCCATGGCTACTACTCACTCTTTGTGCATGGCCATAATATACCCACAGGCACAGACTTATGCAGACTTACCTAAGCTGGTCAATGTAGTATTTAGTCTTTGTGTAGGTCTGCGTGGACTATCTGGTCAGATATGCACCATTATGAAAAGGCAGTGAAGGGATACTATGTGTTGTAGACATCCCTGTACAGCCTCTCACTGTAGCCATTGTTTTTCCCATGGCTGGTCCATCTCTTCCTTTGCTAGTGGTGTGTAAGCTCACCTGGGAGTGCACAGTTTTGGAACCATAGCACCACCACCTTCATGACACCATCCGATGTTGAGGGCACTGCGGGATGTGGGTTTACATACATGTGGAAGGGACACTACCAACTCCATGACACCATCCAATGTAGAACGCCCTGCGCAATGTGGTCTTACATACATGTGGATGGAGTCATTGCACAGAGATCACCCATAGCACATCCCACCATTCTCAGTCCCTGAGCATTCCATCCTCTCTCTCTCTCACTGTCTTTCAGATTGTGCATGTGACCTTCCTAACACAGGTGACTCCCAAGAACAAGGATGTACACAGTGGCACATATTTCCTGTGGATGGCCTAGACATGTCCATCAGAGATCAACACAGCACTGCACCATCTGCTGGAGCTATGTCCTTGCACACACACATATGGATGCTACCTGCTTACAAATCTATCCAGTTTCACCAGCTCCCCATGATCACCCACCCATGCCTCACACACACACACACACACACACACACACACACACACACACACACACACACATATTAACATCATCATCCTCATCCCTATCCCCATCCCCACTCATATAATTCTTATTGTAACACTTGTCAATGGGGGAGAGCCACAATGACAAGTGTTACAATAGGCCATGTGTGAGTTAATCCTCAACCATTCCCCACTCACACACAGCCTATTGTAACACGTGTCACTGTGGCACACCCCACCTGTGCATATGATAACTACTGTGCCATGCATTCAGTGCTCTGTTACCCTGGTAGCCTGTGTGTGGTGCACAGTATGTCCATTCTTTCATGGCATAGCACAGCCTGGATATAGAACTGCATGCACCATTATAATGCTATATGTTATGCTTATTCTGGTATATAATTATGAACCAGAGGCTGCTTTTTGATCCAGTGCCTTGACATATTGCACCTGCCACCATCTTGCATAGTTATCTACTGCAGCCATCTCCTCCAAAGGTTTCTCAGTGAGCACCTCCTCCTCTTCTATCTTTGAGACATCCTTCCAAATGTATCTGCCCTGCTGTAACTGTTTGCATTTCACCTTGCCATGTAATATTGCACACATTGCAATGATGTTTTTTTTCCTGCACATTCAAGGGTCATACTGCTCTGTACCAAAAGAGACAACTTTACCACAAAAGCAGGCCTGTAGCAGCCTTAAATGCATGCTTGACAATAATTCAGGTCTGTGACAGGGAAGTACTCTCTGCATTCTCTGCCACAGTCACAGGGTTTCTAGAAAGCACTTATCTATTGTTCTAGGAAGAATTCTTCATTACCAGTATGATGGCTGTGTGGAATATCACCACAACAAATGCTAGTGTAAGTCACATGTGTGCCAGATGTGGGGAAATGCATTCAGAAACTTTGAATGATCTGAATATACACCAAAAAATTGGCCCAATTTGGTTGAAACACAAAATCCTGAAAATAAAAAAATAAAGAAAATACATTCTATACAGGAGGGAAGGCCTCCTGTAACCCCCAGCAACCCTGATACTTATAATATACCAACTTCAAGATCACATCACAGCAGAGAAAGAACAAAAACCCAGTCTCTGTTCTACCACAATTCTGAGCAACTGCAAAAAAAAGCCAATCAACATTTTTTTTTATTCCAGACTTTTTGGGTCAGTCTTTTTGGTGTCAACATTTAGAGCATCCAAAATTCTGAATGTATCCAGATATGGGAATCATGGGTATTTCCTAGTGGTCTGTTGGCATATTTTATATTATACCCTGTGCATAACAGACCACGCAGCAAGTGATGGAATGGAGCACACTATGGTTAATATACTGTTGTCCCTGCTGATCATACAGGGCCTGTATTGCAATTTGAATGCAGTAAATGGCTCCTCCTACATTAGAGAACAAGGCAATATCATAAAATGCCCATATGGTGTTTCTTCTCTCATTTATGTTGCATGGAAACCACATATGATCCCCAAGATGTTATAGCATGGCACTGAGGAACTGGTTGAGTTTTCTTGTGAAACATCTCAACCAGCTCCTGAATGATATCACTATTCATATGGTAGCAGTCCACTATTTCTGTGTCATGGAGGGCATGATATATTACCCATGGATGGATGACATGGTGGTGTCACACCTCAATGACTACTGACAGCAACATCAGCGTTTTACTTATAAATGTTGACCTATGTGGCATCGACCACGTAGATGTTTTTGCTGCCTCTATTCCAAAACTCTAGGATATTACAGTGGTCATCAGCTCTAGTGGTAGCATCTTTCTGCAAAAAAATCATGATTCTGAATCACTTTGCCATATTGTTTACCCTCATTTGCATCAGATACTTCTCTCAATTTAATGTTTACTCTCATCTGCATCAGCCGCTGCCCTCGTTTAATAATGTTGCCAGATTCTGTCAATAGACTGCCATTTGTGTATTATGCAGGCTATGTTTTTTTTTCTTGGCCTTCGACAAACACAATAAGAATGTCTCTGAATTACTTTTATCCAAAGCATGGACTATCTTCATATGATATTAGACATCACAGCATGGAAAAAAAAGTTTCAGATAGTTAGGGAACATGTTACTCTTAGTTAAATTGTTATTTCCTTGAGCTCAACTCTTTCTTGTAGTATTACATCTGTATCATTGAACCTTAGTTACATTGCATCAGGATTTCTAGTAACTGGGTCTTTTCTTTTGTATAAGTGCAGAGT
The DNA here is from genome assembly GCF_019279795.1 of Protopterus annectens. Classification (NCBI taxonomy): domain Eukaryota; kingdom Metazoa; phylum Chordata; order Ceratodontiformes; family Protopteridae; genus Protopterus; species Protopterus annectens. Next base: position 1,497,403,106 of record NC_056737.1, on the reverse strand, counting down.
TCTTATCCAAAGACGCATTTTACTTCTTGACTATAAATTTAAGCAGCAGAAAAATTCTGTATAAATTTACATGTTTTTTATCTTCTTTTTTTCTCAGCTAGTATTACACAGTAATTTAATATTCCACTATCTAACCATGAAACATTAGGTTATGCATCCCTTTGCATTAATATATATTTTATGTGCATCTATTTAAATGATGCTCTTTACTTTTGTGTCCTAAAGCAAGCATACTTCTATATTTAACAGTATGTCATTTTTTAAGGTGGGTATTAAACATTTCTCTACCCATTCATAGGTTCATAGGTTCATAGTAGGCTATCTGCCCTAGGGCATTTATAAGCCTAGCCAGAGTGTGTTTGGCTTTCGCCACCCATTTTAAATGAATTTTGCTATGCCCTTTTTCGAGGTTAGTATACTGTGCCTCTGTCTAACAGTGACACAGAAGTGATACCCGGGTTAAACCTACGATCTCCCATCCACTCATCAAGATTCCTCTTGAAAGAGTCAATGAGGGACTCTGCCCAACCTGGACTGGGATTTTATTCCAGAGTGAAGCGAGCCTCTGGGTTATGAATCTGTCCCTCCAGCATGTCCTATTTATTTCAGTGCTGTGGTTCAAGTCTCTCGAGCGTGTAGCTCGATGGGATTTGGATTTTCTGAGGTGCAGCATGTCCATTAATTCCTGGTTGGACATGGCTTTATACGTCAGGCACAGATCGCCCCTGAACAGGCAGTATGCCACTGAGTAGAGCTGGAGTTTCTTTAACCGGGCAGCATATGGCATCTGTTTGAGCCCTTTGATCCTCTTGGTGAGGTACTTTTGGGGTCTTTCCAGTTGCTGCAGGTGTCTGGAAAGGTACATCCAAAAAGGGGCATTGTACTCAATTATGGGCCTGATGAGGGATGAATAAAGAGGCACGATGACCTCCCCTGATCTAGATGTGAATCCCTTCATGATTTGGTGGGCTATATAAAATGTTTTTCTAACCACTTTGGCCACGTGGTTGTCAAATGAGAGACTGCTATCACCTTGGGTCCCCAGGTCCCTAATTACTTCTTCTGTACTTAATGGATTACCACCTATGTGGTAATTTGTGGGCACTTTGTTTTTGCTGAAGGGGATGACTATACACTTTTTGGCGTTTAGCTTGAGGCCATTGCTCTGGCACCAGTTGTCTGTTTCTATGAGGCCCTTTTGGAGGATGCTTGTGTCGGCTGGAAAGTCAATTATGGCGTCCAGTTTGCAGTCATCAGCAAACTTGGTCAGCCACAGTCCTTCCGTGTTGGCCTGTACCTCCGAGAAATATATACCGAACAAGAGAGGTCCCAGGACTGAGCCTTGTGGGATGCCACTTGTAACTGGTTTGGAGTCTGACATGGCTCCAGCAATTCTAACCATGTGGGTTCTGTCCTTGAGCCAGTTTACAACCCATCTAGTGACATAGGGGTTTATATTTAAGCTGGTGAGCTTATGTATAATGCCCGAGTGGGGTATTGTATCGAAGGCTTTTGCGAGGTCCAGGTAGGCTGTGTGGACCACCTTCCCCTCATCAATGGCCTTGGTGACTGTTTCAAAGAAATCAACCAGGTTTAAGAGGCAGGATCTGCCCTTAACAAAGCCGAACTGGGTAGGATCCAGTGTCTGTAGGTTCCCAATATCTTTATTTATGAGGTCCATGATGATCCTTTCCATAGCTTTGCAGACCAAGCTAGTCAGGCTTAAGGGGCGATACTTTCCAGGAAACGTTGAGGCACCACCTTTGTGGAGAGAGACCACTGTTGCTATGCGCCACTCTTTGGGTACATATACTGTAGTAAGGCTGAGATTGAACAGGAGTTTTATGTTTGGGTTTAGCTCTTCTTGGAGTTCATGTAGGATGCAGCCCGGGACACCGTCTGGTCCCACTGATGCTGTGTTTTTTGCTTTAGAGAGGGCGCCTCTTACCTGAGCATCTGAGATGTCAGGGGGGCAGCACTCTGCTGGGATAGATATTTGCCCTTTTGATGGGGAGGGGGGGGAGTTTGCGCTGAACCTGTCAAGTAGGATGTTGGCAATGTCTGTGGGTTCGGTGTATTTTTTGTCATTTTGGACTAATTCTGAGCATATCTGGGAATTCCCACCCAGGTTCCTAACATAACTAAAGAAAGCCTTGTGATTATCCTTAGTGTCATGTGCAATTTTTCTCTCGAAGCTGGCCTTAGACGATTTTATGAGTGCCCGTAGTTTTTTGCTAATACTGATCAGAGATGCCTTCCCTTTTTGGGATTTTGCTCTATCATTTAGTAGCTTCCTCCTTCTATTGTATAGTTTGTTTATGGCTGGAGTCCACCAGACAGGATGTCTGCCTTTGGAGGATTGGGTCTTGGTTTTATTTGGGATTGCGTGATCCATGCATTCCTGAAGGTGTTCATAGAATGCATTTATAAAGGATTCTGCGGTCTGGGCCGTATTTTCCACAGGCCCGGGGGCTTTGAAGGATTCCACCTCGGTTTTGAGGAGTGTGAAATTTGCTTTAGAGAAGTTTTTCACTATGGTTTTCTGGGCAGGAGGTGGGGTCGGGATGTGAATATCCAGTGAGATTAGTTTATGGTCTGATCTTACCAGTGAAGGACACACTTCTGGTCTGGAGCATAGAGTCCCCATGTTGGTGATGATCAGGTCCAGTATGTTTTCCCCTCTTGTGGGAGTGGTAACAAGTTGTTCCATAGCATTTGAGTTTATAAATTCTAGGAACCTTTGGGCTAGGGTGTTGGAGCTAGAGTAATGCTCCCAGTCTATGTTTGGGTAGTTGAAGTCGCCCAATATAATGGTGTTTGGAGAGACCTTTATATTTTCCAGTGTTCTCAGGAAGGCCGAGTGGGGTTCCTGGGTTTGGGAGGGTGGTCTGTAGCAGGCTATAAACTGGAAGGCAGTTTTACCCACTGTTAGTTGCACATGGATATTCTCTGATGCTTCGTGCTTTGCCACCAACCTGGAGGTGTGGGTATCTTTGATGAATATTGATACTCTCCCTCCTTTTGTGGTTCGGTCCAAGTTTTGGGGCTGAAAAGCATAGTATGAGGTATAACCTGGTAGTGCTGGGGTGTTCTCGGGAGCCTTGAAACAGGTTTCTGTTACTGCACAGATATCGATGTTGTCCATGCTAAGGAGAGTTTCGAGTGCATGCATCTTGAGGTTTAGACTTCTGGCGTTGAGTAGCATTACTCTTAGTTTCTTATCCCATGTGATTCCTATGGAGGTGGGTTTGTCTTTTGAGCCTTGCCTAAAAAAGGCGCTATGGGGGTAGCAAGAGCCTTTGCCAATATCCAAAAGCCCAGGGGTGACAGGTGCAAGCCGTCACTAGTGAAGCATCATGGCTTGTTGAGCATGTCATCCCAGTCTGACAGGCATTGGATCCCCTTTGAATGACACCAATACTTAAGCCAATTGTTGAAATTGATCATCTTGTCTTCATATTGTGGCATCATTCTTGTGAGGGTAAGATGCTACTCAAGGTCAGGGTCATACTGGCCTGGGCCACATGCACAGAGAGCTCCTCTATGTCTCTTTTCATGTAGTCCAGGGAGGTACGTCTCAGGTCATTCACAAAAGCATGGACAATGACTGAGTCATATTTGTACTTGCCTTGGAGTGACCTGAGTGCTTGTGTTATGTGGCGGATCCTAGCACCCGACAGGCAGCTCACTGTGACCTTCTCCTTGTTCAGCCTGGTGAGCGAGACGTCAGTGTGCCTGATGATAGAGTCACTTATTACAAGTGTATCAGGTGTGTTGTTTAGCCTTAAGGGCTGTGACTGTTCGGCACACTGGCTTTGTGAGCTATGTGTTGCACGTGTTTTGTTTTGGGGTAGCGGTTGCTTGGGTGTCTGCTTTGGAGGTCTCTGCTGCTTAGGAAGATTTTTATTTAGAGCCTCTGAGTATGTTTTTGTGTGTTTATGTGTTTGGTTTGCTGTCGTGGTAGGTTTATGTGAGACTGGAATTGTAGTGAGTGTGGTTTCCTTCTCCTCCTGACTGGTTACGCCAGTACTGAGTTGAGAGAGCTTAGCCTCCAGTTTGGCTATATGGATGCATCTCTCACATGTGTTGGAATTTGTTGGGAGGAGGAGAGGGTTGTCTGTGTACATGAGGCAGTTGTAACATTGCCTCAAGATTCCCAGATTCACCAACTGGACCGGAAAGGAGATTGACAACTGACCTTTGGACATGCTAGAATAGTATTGGGAATTCCTTTATATTTGAAAAAAAGGGCCAATGGGGAACAAGGTACTCAAGGGGAGTTTGTGAGGGTGTAGTGCTTTTTAATTTTTTAGTACTGACTTATATAATTGCTTTAGTGAGCAAGTGCCAGGTAACTTAAATGCAATGTGTTACAGGTAACTTAAATGCAAAAAATGACAAACCGTAACTTTCTTTTAAGTGAAACAAGGAAATAAGTACAGTAAGCAATGCAGATATCACTAGGGATCCACAGAAGCACTGAAAAGCCGCCTTTTAGGTGGTATTAGCATTTCAGGGAAATAGCAAGCAAACAAACAACAAGCATACAAACAAAGCTAGATTCAGCAGGCCTGGATCTAGTCTATGCTACAGCAAACAAGGTGTACCAATTTCAGTAAGAAACAGTTCAAATATGCAGGCACTATAAGCCTTTAACCAGAAATTCCCAGCTCAGAAGGGCAGAGTCCAGCCTCTCCTCCCACAAGAGTGCAGACTACAAACCTTCTTAATGTAAAATAACTGGCCTGAAACCCCAAGTGCTTGAACCAGAACTAATACACTTTTAGAATAACAGACACTGAGCCCTCAATCAGCAGTTCCCAACTTAGAAGGATGTAAGCTACCTGTCCTGCCACCACAGTGCAGGCCACAAACCTTCCTAATGTAAAACAACTGGTCTGAAGCCCAAGTGCTTAATCCAAAAGACTTAGAATGATAGCTACACTTTAATCAAATTACTACCAAGCAGTATAAACACAATTGAATACGTTAAATAATTCCTGGATTAGTGCTCAAGTTATACAAACAAAGCTAGATTCAGCAGGCCTGGATCTTGTCTATGCTACAGCAAACAAGGTGTACCAATTTCAGTAAGAAGCAGTTCAAATATGCAGGCACTATAAGCCTTTAACCAGAAATTCCCAGCTCAGAAGGGCAGAGTCCAGCCTCTCCTCCCACATGAGTGCAGACCACAAACCCTTTTAATGTAAAATAACTGGCATGAAGCCCAAGTGCTTAAACCAGAATTAATAAACTTTTAGAATAACAGACACTGAGCCCTCAATCAGCAGTTCCCAACTTAGAAGGATGTAAGCTACCTGTTCTGCCACTACAGTGCAGACCACAAACCTTCCTAATGTAAAACAACTGGTCTGAAGCCCAAGTGCTTAAACTAAAAAGACTAGAATGAGTTACACCAAGCAGTAATAAATACAACTGAGTACTTTTAAGATGACGCAAAAGCAAAATAAAGTAGGAAAAAACACAAATACAGTAAAAGCAGAAATTTTTTTTGTTTTTTTTCAGTAAAGTAGCAAAAACAGTAGTAAAAACAATTCACATGCAGTGCAAGCTGGCACACTTGAGTATGTAGCAATATTAGTCCACACACAGTTTGAAAAAATGTAATTAAATTAAAAAGGACTAAAAGCAAGTGCAGAAAGGGTTTATTAGGTAGAATGCGGTAAAGAGATGGGACTGGGGGAGTGTCCTAGATCAAATCTACACTGGGGCGGGTACTGCAAAAGCCACCAAACTACAACCAAGAACAGGGAGGGGGGATGGGGAAGACAGTTTCAACAGAGATAGATATGAGGAATCACAGTGCAAATTATAACCAAAAAAATATATACTGATATCTGTATATTTGCAGAACAGTAAGACAGATATCTAAGTAACAATTTAGCTCTATAATACAGAATAATACAAAAAAATATACTCAGCTCTATATATTTGCAGAGAGCCTTGTAAGGCTGTCTCTCAACAATCCACTTTAAATGCAGGCTGCTATTAACAGCAAATTAAGGGAACCTTGAGTTAACACACAAGCTATAGAAACTAAAATGAGGGAGGGGGGTGGGGAAGACAGTTTCAACAGAGATAGATATAAGGAATCATGGTGCAAATTATAACCAAAAGAATATATACTGATATCTGTATATTTGTAGAACAGTAAGACAACAGATATCTAAGTAACAATTTAGCTCTATAATACATAATAATAAAATAATATATACTCAGCTCTATATATTTGCAGAGAGTCTTGTAAGGCTGTCTCTCAACAATCCACTTTAAATGCAGGCTGCTATTAACAGCAAATTAAGGGAACCTTGAGTTAACACACAAGCTATAGAAACTAAAATGAGGGAGGGGGTGGGGAAGACAGTTTCAACAGAGATAGATATGAGGAATCACAGTGCAAATTATAACCAAAAGAATATATACTGATATCTGTATATTTGCAGAACAGTAAGACAACAGATATCTAAGTAACAATTTAGCTCTATAATACAGAATAATACAAAAATATATACTCGGCTCTATATATTTGCAGAGAGTCTTGTAAGGCTGTCTCTCAACAATCCACTTTAAATGCAGGCTGCCATTAACAGCAAATTAAGGGAACCTTGAGTTAACACACAAGCTATAGAACCTAAAATGAGGGAGGGGGGTGGGGAAGACAGTTTCAACAGAGATAGATATGAGGAATCACAGTGCAAATTATAACCAAAAGAATATATACTGATATCTGTATATTTGCAGAACAGTAAGACAACAGATATCTAAGTAACAATTTAGCTCTATAATACAGAATAATACAAAAATATATACTTAGCTCTATATATTTGCAGAGAGTCTTGTAAGGCTGTCTCTCAACAATCAATTTCTTAAGTGAACCAGTGCCATTCTCTCCAATAATAAAGATTTTTTTTTTAATCAAATTTGCAATATTAAGCACACTTATGCTGCCAGGAAATTTTATCCACTTAATTCTGCTAACATTAGGAATCCTTTTAAATGGACATGCACTTTAATTACATTTAAGAAAACAGAAGTGACTCTGCATTACAAGAAACTGACGTGAAAGTCTTGACGCATCTTAATTGGGCAAACATATTTTTGAAATATGCTAATTAAAGTGTACCATTCAAATGAAAACATGTACATATATCCAGTGTAACTACCACATTTATATACTCTAAGAAATTTACAGATGCTGGCTGCCACCACTTTCTTAAAGTGCTAATTTATGCCAAGTATGTCTTCTCCTTTAAAAAGCAATTATCTAAATAGCTGTCTACCTGACATGTTTTGGTATAGAAGGGAAAATATTTTACTTAAATTATTTTGCTCATTTGTTAGCCATAAATGCCCACACTGCATAATACCCTCTTTTAGAGAGAGACCCAAGTGCAGTGTCTGTTTAAATGACTGTCAGAATCATCATAATTTTCAAATGGATATTTAAACTTAAAATCACATATAAATAGCACACATGCAACTCCCTGGAATTATTTTTTCATATCATATGATCCTCTCTAAACTCCTTATAGCCAATGTAACACTAATCAGTTACTGGACTTAGACTTCCCTTCCAAACCATGATTCCCAGGTCCAGGACAAGCTAAGCAACCAATCACAGCTAGAGAACTACTCAGCTTAATGAGAAAACACAGATGCAGTGTTTGAGTATGTGCATAACCCAGTCTATACCTTCTCATGTTAAGAAACTCCAAAGAAAAGAATGGCAAAGGAAGCAAAACCTATGGCTACTTCAATGGGACAAATAACACTCTTACTGACTCATTAACACAATGGGAATCACTCCTGGGAGCTGTAAAATGAATGAGTTGTAACTCAGCCGTTTGTTGTTTATGAGGTTACACTTTGTTAATATGTACAAAAGGCTGCGGCTAAGAAGCATCTACTTTTGATAAGAATTTTGGTAAGAGTCCACTCTCACACCTCTCAGCCATCGAGATTTTTGCAGAATGTCTGGATTTTGGCCTCATGTTTTTGATCTGATCCTCATAAAATTCGTGATTTTCTTAACTTTTGCGGCAAATCAGTCAAGATTGAATTCGCATAATGACAGGCACTTGAATTTCTGAATGTATATCCTTCTGAAAGTGGATGGTAACACAATACCTTTTATTCTAGCAACTCTTCTAAGTTTATAAGAGCAATATTTAAAATTGTCCCTATTTTGTGGGGCTTTGTTCTCATTACGTTTTGGCTTTGTCCACATAGTTACATAGTTACATATGTTAGTACTAAGCTAACTGCCCTTGCGAGCCATTTTAAGCCTAGCCAATTATCCCTTGTGAGACTCAAACCCTGCACCCTGTGTTTGTAAGGCAAACACCTTAACCATTAGGCCACCCTGTGCTAAGAGGTTTAGAGCGATGCTGCTCTTTGAGAAGTCCCAAATACAAACACACCAAGACATTCAGCTTTAATCATATGAGAAAACTCAGGGAGAACATTCCTGACAGACAAACTACAATTTTCAAACAAATAAATTAACAGATGCACATGGCGTCTGAATACCCGTGAATTTTTTACATTTTAAGTCTTTATGGTTACATTCAGGTCAATAAAGCCGTATGCCAGTAGCAGTAGACATGCATGTTTCAGACTTTCTATTGACCTCGTCTGACAAGCATAAGTGGACAATAAAACTATATAGATATACATCTATCTATATCTATATTTATCTATCTACAGATATATTTTTTATACATATATATATATATATATATATATATATATATATATATATATACATATATATGACAGGTCTTTAACACAAGTGGGGCACGAGCTATTTACATTGGTCTCAAAGCACTAAGGTTTTATTACTTCGCATTGTGAATGGAGAAGAGAAAAAAATGTGTGTATCTTTTGAAATGTCAGTCACAAACCTTTGGTATTTGCTTGAATTTCCCTAAACATAACTTATTATAACTAATAGAGATAATGCAACTCTAACTAGTGGTGGGCAGCATTTTGTTACTAACCATGTGCTGTTATGAGACAGACAAAGAACAGAAATATAATGCCATAACCTAGATATTCCTATAGTCAATCAATTATATCTAAGGAAATTAATAAATAACCAAATCAGATAAGCAATAAATAACAGAAAGAAAACCTATGTATACATCACACTAAAAATTACAGTTTCTGAACACTCTAATAGAATCTGTGTACAAACTTCTATCCAAATATCCAACATTTTGGGGAGGAATTTATCTATGAGGTAATACCAAATATTATGTCTTGATCCCATGAGCTCAGAAATCTTTCCATCTCATTTTATAATTATAGTTAACTGCCTGCATTCAGAGTCCACCCTCAAAACTGTATATTTATTTATTTATTGCACTTGTTTTCTGGGGTAGTCTGACTGGGCAGAAGTCTACCCCTTTTCAGCAGAGACCTTGGAGAAAATCTTCAGTAAAATTACATTACATAAAAAATTAATATACAAATAATCAACAAATATGCAAAATAAAAAAAAATCTGTAAATAAATTACATAAAGATCATTGTAAACAGAGGAATACAGTTCATTAACAGAGGTATGCAAGCAGTCAATGAATATGCAACGTTTAAACAGCATACCATTAATTAGTAGCATTAGCATGTAAAGTGCTGTGAAACATATTGGGAGAAAAACTTGGTAGAGGGAGAGAAAAATAGGAAATGGAGGTTTTGTATTAACAGGTGAGAGAGAATATTTTAGGGTAGGTAGAAGGAAAAAGAGAAAGATGCAGAGGAGGAGGAGATATTGGGCCAAGAACTAAGGGTATAGTGTTTGGAAAGAACAGGAGATAGAATGGGCAGGATGTTTATCTTTCTGGAGTAGCAAATGTACAGACATGGGTATCTTGTACATAATTTGTAGTTTGTGCCTTAAAAGAGTTGGTGTTTACTGTGTTTTTAGAGAGAGAGGAATGGCGTTCCAAATTTTGGCCAGGCAAATGGAGTACAGAGAGTCACCAGCTGACTTGTTTGCTTTTTATAACAGTTCATAACATTTGTTAGTGGACCTCAGCTGTCTACTTGGGTTATAAAGTTGGAGAATATTTTTCAGACTAGGCCTATGTCTGGATAATAGATGAGTTTATGGGAAGTGACTAGTTGGGAAAGTGTAAGATAATGCCTTAACTCTTACCACTAAAGGGTTTTTAAGGCCAAACAGTGAAGTGAATGAAGAATAGCACTATTCCAGTTTAGTGGATTGTAGCTTAATCAAGATGGGGGCAGTGTAAAGTAGTGTAGGGATGAGAAGGGATTGAGAAATACTTTTTCTGGCATTATCTAAAAGGTATTCTTGAACTGTATAGAATGCACCTAGCTTTTGGTGGGTGTTTTTGCTGCTTGCTTTATGTTATGATTAAAGGTTAAGCTTTCATCAATAGTGACCTATAGAAACATAGTCTGATGTACTAATTCTATGCTGGTGGTGCTAGAGGAGGTGATTTGGAAATTTTCTTTTTTGTAGTCATTTGAATGCTTTGGAGTAAACAGGATCAGTTTTGTTTTTTTAGGGTTTAGGAACAGCTGTGTAATAGACAGCCAGGATTCTATGATGGTCAAAGACGCTTTGGTAAGTTATTTTTATTTATCTGTGCTTTTCCAACAACAGATGACTGTTTAGTCATCTCCATACTGTATAATAGTGGCTTAATTGGAAACTAGGTGTAGATCATTAATGAATATATTGAATAACAAGGGACTTAAAATAGATCCTTTAGGGACATCCTCTCCAATCAAAAGGAAATAGAAGATATAATTTCCTCATTTTACTGACTGATGCATATTTGAGAGGTAGCTGAAGAATCAAAATAGTGAGGTTTCATATATTTCTAGGCAAGCTAGTTTTTGAAGCAATTTCTGAGGGGATACCATGGTAAAAGCTTTGGATGAATCTATAAAACATGCTGAGACTAAGTTCCCAGATTTCTGATGCTGGTTGACACATCTTACAAGACTTTGGAGAGCTGTACATGTAATATGAAAAGGCCAGAAACCGTACATTGTAGGGGAAAGGAAGCACATGTCCATGAGAAAGCTGAGGAGTTGAGACTGAAAACACTTCTCCAGAATGTGACAGTGGAACCGATATGGTTAAAGGCCGGAAGTTTGAGACCTCATTTGAGTTTCCACCTTTATGGACTGTAAGAATGTAGCAAATTTTCCAAAGAGTTGGGATATAGCTTTCTGTGTAGGAGCAGTTGATTAGGATACAGATAAGAAAAACAGGTATCCAAAGAAATTTTAAGTACTCAATTTATTTATTTATTTATTTTATTTTACATTTGTTAACTGGGAAATTACGACTGGACCAGGTCCATTTTCAGTGGTGGCCCAGGGAGAAAAGTTCTGGCATCAAGTTATAAAAATACAGTACATCCAGCATAATACACAAAACAGGTTACATCATGTATGCTGAGCCTAGTAATATAACAAGAAATTAATAAAACACTCCAGGTAAAAGAAGATATAGTACATAGGTAAAATACAATGTCAGTTACAGTACATCCAGCATAATCCACAAAATAGGTTACATCATGTATGCTGAGCATAGTAATATAACAAGAAATTAATAAAAACACTCCAGGTAAAAGAAGATATAGAACATGGGTAAAAAGACAATGTCAGTTATACACTGGTAAGAGAAGAAAATATATCAAGTAAGATTCTACAGTTAAAAGTACCCTTTCAGATGACCAAGCCTAGAGGGGATCAGAGATCCAGCATGTGATCAGAGAGGAGTTTGGGGAGTTAATAGCAGTGTGGGTAAGGTTATGTGATACAAGGGCATAACCAGGGACTACGAAGATGCAATTTGAGGGAGGTTTTGAATATGGATGTGGAGGGGGCAGTGGACATGGATAGTGGAAGAGAGTTCCAATTTCTGGCAACGGTGTGGGAGTAGAGCACTTTCCCAACATTACTGTTAGCCTTGGTGATGGAGAGGACAGATTTTTCACTAGATCTATTGGTTTGCAGTATAGGCAGTAAGTAGGTTGGATAATGAGGGTTTTTTTCAGGATATTTGAGAATATTGTAGTCTGTGCCCAGCTGGTGATAGTTAAGTAGCTGTGGTAGCTCAAGCCATTTTAGTTCTTTTAGCAGTACAGTGATGGGTTCTATAGGTTGAGTTAGTAGCAGACTTGGCTATTTTATTGTAGCATGATTCTAGTTTGTCTAGGTCACATTGTCTGATATGGGTAAAGATTGATGCTGCGTATAATAGAGTTGAGAGGAGGTGGCTTTGTGCAAGAGTAACTCTTGCTTTTTGTGAGGGAAAGGACTTATGCCTGTATATGAAGCCTAGCTTTTTGTGTGCTAGTTTTATGGTATATGAGATGTGAACATCAAATTAGAGATTATTGTCTATTTCAATGCCCAGAAGTTTGGTGTGGTTAGAAGGGGGCATGGTGATGTCATCCTTAGATGTTATAGTAAAGGAGAGGGATTTTTTGATCTATTAGGAGTAAATAGTAGCAGTTTTGTCTTTTTGGGATTTATAATTAGTTGGATACCTGATATCCATTTTTCTACTGAGTTAACTCATTCACTCCGGAGCAGCTCAGGAAAGGATGCCTGCTTAATTCCACCATAGGAATAACAGTGCAGCCTGAGCTCATTTTCAGAAAATCCATTTGTAAATCCATACAGAAAACAAATGTTCATAACTCTTTAACTGTAAGAGCTAGACTAAAAATGTAAACGCGAAAGTTGTTCAGCAGACACTGACCTTTTCAACAGGGTAAATGTTGACAGTGTATATCAAAGTCATTATTAAATATTTGGCAAGGAATGCTGATATTGTGCATATTTTTTACCTTTTTGGAAAAACAAAGCACAATATCTTGGTCAATGTCCCATGCAGACCCATACAATTTGAATGTAATTTGCTAATATGAATGGCAGCTTTAAAATGATACCTTAACCATTACTGTGTGATATTCCTTTCTGTAGATATTCACATAAATATGATTAATATATTATTTTTCATATTTGATTAACAAACAAAGCATAATATCTCATCACCTGTAACAGACAGAGCCTACATATCAGTGTAGAAGTTGTGCATCTGAATGTCAGCTTCAAAATGATGCATCATTTGCGTGATTACCAAGCTCCCTCGCAAAGATATGGGCATAATAATGAAAAGTATTGTAAATGTACAATTTTCATAATCGTACAAGACTAAACAAACTGTGATATCTGTCCATGTGTAGAGTGCACAGACATAGTTTTTTTACCATGTTGTAAGGAGTAACACTGTCTTCAAAATAAGGTATTACTTGGCACACTGACATGCACCCTTGCAAAGTTATTTACCAAAATATGAAAAAAATTCATAATTTCCATAACCTAAGTCCGAAACAAACTTTGATATCTGCACATGAGTACAACATACAGGCTCAATTCTTTTACCATGTTAGAACTGTAAATAATCTTTTCAAAATGAGATATTACTTAGCACATTCAGATGCTCCCTTGCAAAGTTATTTACCAAAATATGAAACAAAAATCATAATTTCCATAACCTAAGTCCGAAACAAAGTTTGATATCTGCACATGAGTACAACATACAGGCACCATTCTTTTACCATGTTATAACTATCAGTACTGTCTTCAAACTGAGGTATTACTTAGCACATTCAGATGCTCCCTTGCAAAGTTATTTGCCAAAATATGAAAAAAATCATAATTTCCATAACCTAAGTCCAAAACAAACGTTGATATCTGCACATGAGTACAACATACAGGCTCAATTCTTTTACCATGTTAGAACTGTAAATAATCTTTTCAAAATGAGATATTACTTAGCACATTCAGATGCTCCCTTGCAAAGTTATTTACCAAAATATGAAACAAAAATCATAATTTCCATAACCTAAGTCCGAAACAAAGTTTGATATCTGCACATGAGTACAACATACAGGCACCATTCTTTTACCATGTTATAACTATCAGTACTGTCTTCAAACTGAGGTATTACTTAGCACATTCAGATACTCCCTTGCAAAGTTATTTACCAAAATATGAAACAAAATCATAATTTCCATAACCTAATCCAAACAAAACTTTGATATCTGCATATGAGTACAACAGACAGGCACTATTCTTTTCCCATGTTAGAACTATCAATACTGTCTTCACAATGAGGTATTACTTGGCACATTCAGATGCTCCCTTGTAAAGTTATTTACCAAAATATGAAAAATAAAATCATAATTTTCATAACCCATGTCCAAAACAAACTTTGATATCTGCATATGAGTACAACATACAGACACCATGCTTTTCCCATGTTAGAACTATCAATACTGTTTTCAAAATTAGGTATTACTTGGCACACTGACATGCTCCCTTGCAAAGGTATTTACCAAAATATGAAAAAAATCATAATTTCCATAACCTAAGTCAGAAACAAACTTTGATATCTGCACATGTGTACACCATACGGACACAATTCTTTTATCATGTTGGAACTATCAATACTGTCTTCAAAATGAGGTATTACTTTGCACACTGACATGCTCCATTGCAAAGTTATTTACCAAAATATGAAAAATCATAATTTCCATAACCTGAGTCCTAACAAAACTGATATATGTACAAGTGTACAGCATTCAGAAGCAGTTGTTTTACCATGTACACGCATATGATTGTAAATATACACATGCTTGGTGTAGCCAACATACTGCTGAATGGGTACATGTAAAGAAAAAAAGCAAGGTAAGGACCTAAACACCTGTTCAAACTCAGCCTCTCCATGGGCTACGTACCCATAGAGTGGTGCACAGCAATGGTTATTCCGCTCCACAAAGGTGGAGCCACAACAGACCCCGAGAACTATCACCCTATAAGCCTGACTAGCTTGGTCTGCAAGGCTATGGAGCGCATCATCATGGAACTCATTAACAGAGACATTGGGAAGCTCCAAACACTAGACCCTACCCAGTTCGCCTTTGTTAACGGCAGATCATACCTCCTAAACCTGGTGGACTTCTTTGAGACAGTTGCCAAGGCTATAGATGAGGAAAAGATGGTACATACAGCCTACCTAGACCTTGCAAAGGCCTTCAACACCATTCCACATTCTGGTATTATAGACAAGCTCACCAGCCTGAACATAAACCCCTACATCACAAGATGGGTTGCCAACTTGCTCATGGACAGAACCCACATGGTGAGAGTTGCGGGAGCTAGGTCCAACTCTAAACCAGTTACAAGTGGCATCCCCAGGGGTCAGTGCTAGGACCCCTGGTGTTGGGCATATACTTCTCAGAGGTACAGGCAAGCAGAGGAGGACTATGGCTGACCAAGTTCGTGAGCGACTGCAAACTAGGGGCTATAACTGACTCTCTGGCTGGCACAGACATCCTCCAAAAGGGTCTCACTGAAATGGATACCTGGTGTCAAAATCATGGCCTCAAGCTAAATGCCAAAAAGTGCATAGCCATCCCATTTGAAAAAAAACAAAGTACCCACAAACTACCACATAGGTGGTAGTCCCCTAAATATGGAAGACATAATAAGGGATCTGGGGACACAAGTAGATAGTAATCTCACCTTTGATAATCACATTGCCAAAGTGGTTAGAAAATCCTTCTACCTTCACCTAATCACAAAAAAGGTATGCATCCAGATCAAAAGAGGTCATTGTGCCCCTCTACTCATCAGACCCATCATAGAGTACAATGCCCAGTTTGGGATGTACCTTACAAGGCACCTGCAACAGCTGGAAAGACCACAGAAGTATCTCACCAAGATATATATATATATATATATATATATATATATATATATATATATATATATATATATATATATATATATCGATATACGCACCTATATGCACAGATATATATATATATATATATATATATATATATATATATATATATATATATATATATATATATATATATATATATAAATGAATATCTACAGAAAAAACATCAGGGGTTTTGGAGGATAGCTAGTTGATGAAGAATGACTACAAGCAGAGAAAAAACACAATCTGGCTTGTGCATTCATCAAAGTGATAATGACTTCTACTTATGTGAATAACAGTTACAGCAGCTGAGATTTTTACCAGAAAAGTGATAATGACTCACTGCTATATTGCAACTGTTATAATGACCTTCCTTTCAGTACTGCAAAGTTATGCATGCTCAGACAAAGGTGATAATTGCTTCACATAACCTGTTGACTAGGCATTCATTATATTACCTTGTGCAGCTGTTGTGCAACACAGACTCATTATCAGTAATGAGAACACCTGAGTAATTCAGTAAAATAGTACTGAGCCTTCCTCCCACCTATTTGTTATCAAAGTACCAAGCAACGAGGAATGACTCGTATTACAGTTCTTTGTCTACATCAGAAAATGCTGTGGTCAAGTCAACATTCTCGTGCATTTCACCTTCAAAGCACTTGGTTAGACTCACTAGGTCAGTGGACACTTTTGAAGGGAGACACAACGAGGTATTCATAGTGACTAAGGGGAATTAGGCCATGGCACCACAGAAAGTACAGTTGTGTTAGATTTTATCATAACAATACTGCAGAATTCCTAACCTAAGGGATCTCCCCCCAAAGATATACCAATGTCCAGCCAGTGTACCAAAGCCTTTAGTACTTACAGGTATTGTACATCACACACACACACTCCCTTCACAAGGTCAAAACCATAGAGAAATGGCTAGCAGAACCAAGTGCTGGCAGGAAAAGTACAGTTTTGTACCTACCATAAATGTAGATGGTCGAGTGTTCACCCTGCTGCAGTCATCACACTTGGGTTATCCTGCCGTCAGGCGGTCTCACAGTCGGCCTGAGTTCCAAAGTCTTGGTCCGGCGTCAGTTGCTGTCGCTTCTTCCCTGACGTTAGTGCGCCAGGGGTATATAAGAGGCATCCAACGCCATTTTCTTCAGTTTTTCTTTCTTGCCCCAGATGTCAGGTGCCCCCAATAGGTAGGCAAGATATATATATATATATAATAAAAATAAAACAATACCTTCAGGCACAAGCAAATACACCACAGAGGTTGTATAGGGTAGAAAGGTATAGATAAGTCCAGCTAGCTCAGAGGAGATGGAGGGAGGGTAACCTGGACTGCAGCAGGGTGAACACTCTAACATCTACATTTATGGTAGGTACAAAACTGTACTATGTTCATCGTGTTACCCTGCTCGGCCCCACTGGATACCACCTTTGGCATAAAGGAAGGGTTAGTTCGTAGAGAGACTCTGTCTTGATGAAAAATGAGGAAAGGCTCCACTGCCATTAGTGCCTTTAGCTCTGAGACTCTTCTATCTGAAGTTATTGCTAGTAGCAGGGCAGTTTTCCATGAAAGAAATTTTAAATCAGCTGAAAAAGCTGGTTCAAAGGGCGGCAGTGTAAGCTTTTCCTGAATGCACTGTCCTGCCATGTGTGTTCCCCAGGCATAGTCCGATGCTGCATCTGTTGTCATAGTTTGCCTGGCTGTGGGTAAGGTGAAAGGCTGACCCTTGTTGAGGTGACATGCCTGTGCCCACCATAGAAACTCCTGTTGAAGGCAGGGAATGAGTGGTATCATTGTTTCCAAGTTGTGGCTGTGCTGAGTCCATATGCTTTTCGGGTACCATTGTAATTTCCTCATATGGAGTTTTGCAAATGGTATTAGTATGCAAGATGCCATGAATCACAAGGCCTGCAGAATTTTTCTGACATCGGACTGAGGCAAGAAAAAGTTCCCCAACAGGGTACTTGGCTTTATTGAAGACTTCGGACTGAAATTCGATTTGAAAATCTCAGGTGTCGGCCGACCGGCACTTGTGAACTGCTTCTGCTTTGGGCACCGTGCGGCAAGAAAGACTTAAGAAAATGGCGTTGGATGCCTCTTATATACCCCTGTTGCACTGACGTCAGGGAAGAAATTACAGCAACCGACGCCGGACCAAGACTTTGGAACTCAGGCCGACTGCGGGACCGCCTGACGGCAGGATAACTCAAGTGTGATGACTGCAGCAGGGGTACCCGATGAATATCTGTCACATATTGCTGGCTATAATATACTAATGGTAGCAGTACTGAAAGAAATAATAATGTGGCAAGACTGGTGCATTGGGGATTGTGCAAACATTATAATGAAGTATCTGAAAAAAGCACTGGAAACATGAGCCACAAAGCATTATATAAAATGTTGAAGTGTATATCACATGGCATCACCCATTGCCAACAGTGCATAGATAGATGTGAGAAAACCAGATGTAGTAGTCCATGAAAAGACAAAAAGTAGCACTGCTGATTGAAATTGCTACACCTAATGCTGTATAAGGAGAAAGTCATAGTTGTCCGTCAGATACCAGAATCTGCCATATCACACATGCACTCAAGATTGTCTCTCAGGTACCAGAATCTGCCATATCACACACGCACTCAAGATATTACAATAGCTATACCTAGTAACTGTGGTGTCCTTTGTACTAAGAGACAATATTTAAAATATCAAGACATGCAAGCAGAAAGCACAGCAATGTGGAATTAAGACTTAGACAGCTCCAATAGTACATAGAACAAAAGAAGATTTTGAAATCACAGTTTAGAATGCTATTATTACAGATAGCTCCATATGAACCACAGAATGACAAACATTGAAGACTGACGTAATACTGATTTGATGAAATTTAATTACACATTTCTTAACATTTTGTCAGAAGATTACTTATATTTTGTCATGATATTCTACACTATAAATACATGGAGGAAATAAAAAAAAATGAATACTCATTCAACACTCATCCTTTATGCCAGCCAGACATCTCCTTTGTTTTGAGCTTAATCCTGTTACTGTTACAGCAGTGCTGTATAGGTCAAAAAAATGCTCTCATTTGATCAGAGGGATATTATGACTAAAATGTTGTCCTATGACAACATTATAAAACAATGTGTAAACAACTCCCTCCAGCTCACTCCTAAAGTCCCTCAACCAATTTATAAGACAGCCACCTTTAAAAACCTGATCAACAAATCAGAGATCTTTACTGACACCCTCCTTGTTAAACAAAGACGTTCCTCTCCGTACCATGTATAAATCTATGTAACCATTACATCATATCCAAACATCTTTGTAACTGCACTGTGACAATATAGCAATAATGCACCATAATAAACACAAACAAACACTCTATTAACACTATATTACATATGGTTTCTCATGCACCTCATTTTGACATTACCAACTAGAAGTTTTTTGCCCCAGTAATAAAGCACATACATTTAACATGTATTTCAGTATGTAAAAGTAATTTACGACAAAATCATAAGACTGTTGCACTCTGAACAACTTTTCACACTCTAGCAGTCCGATGACTAGTCACCAAGATGGGGTCTAAGTAATGTAATCATATGTACTCTGTTGACAAGGAGCTGATTGTCACTATCCAATTACATTTTAACAGCCACAAAGTTTTTTTGTTAAATAGAAAGATTAAAACTAGACTGTACAGCCTAAAGCAGTGTAGATGACAGGTAGGCACTAATGGTAAAGCTTTAGCTCCCTTAGCCCCCCCCCCCCCGTAAATCCCGGAGTACCAGTTTACCAGTTTAACACTTCGTATTCAAAAACAGTACAAACGCTTCTTTTTCACCTTTTCGTTACGCACAGATTTAGTTCATCAGCATCATGAAGCACTTTATGGTGTGATTAATTTGAGAGGAGGCATCGTACAACAAAGCGGAATACTGATTTTTATTCTCTCTTACACTTCCGGGGAAATTGTGTTGTCTTACCCTCCCCTGTAACACAAGAAGAAACAAGTGTGTTGACTGGGTGTTAGTAGGATGAGTGAGTAAGTGTGAATTGCAGCTTCTGGCTGTACAGTCTAGTTTTACTCTTTCTCTAAACTTCATGGCTGTTAAAATGTAATAGTGACGATCAGCTCCTTGTCAGCCGATTGTGTGTGTGTTCTGAAACGTATTTCACATTAGATTTACCGATGAAGCAGAATTATGTGATTTCTGCTATAGATGGGGACCGGAGATTATCATGGAATACTTTGAACACTGTGGACCACTTGAAAAAGCTCAGAATTATTCTGAGCAAAAGCGCTTGTGTCTACGTTGGGTTTTTATTGCAATAAACAGATTTTATTCATATCATTGTTTTGCTGGTTGCTCCGTTTCCTGGTTTTTCTGGCGTTGCTGCTTCTTGGTTTCGTGTGCTTTGTCAACTTTTGGATTTCTACTAATAAATGAAAATACCTAAATAAGTAATATACATTATTAGTTAACATTTCTTCATCTAATGTTCTGTATATGCATTACATTTTTCTATTTCCGTGGTTAACTCATCATTAATTGTCCCACGTGTGATAAAGGTTATTAACTGATTAACCGGACTGCAGTAATAATGTGAAGGTTTTTAATCCTGATTTGCTGTACCTGGTTATGAGAAAACATTCCTACAACGATATGACAAATTAGATGGGGGTAAGCCTGCTTTGCATTTTTTAGTTTATCGTTTGGTTTTCTGTTTGCAGTGAAAAACTGTTACTGTTGGGGGTGGGAATGTGGTGGCTCGGATTGCAAGAATCCGATTGGCTGCCACCGCTTTGTTTATCACGAACTTTTAAACGAGATTTTCTAAAATATCTTTAATGTAACCTTAATGTAAAAACATGCTGAATGGTAACTATATGAGGTAATT
This sequence comes from Protopterus annectens, assembly GCF_019279795.1. NCBI lineage: Eukaryota > Metazoa > Chordata > Ceratodontiformes > Protopteridae > Protopterus > Protopterus annectens. The sequence goes on along the minus strand of NC_056737.1, from coordinate 1,497,382,384 downwards.
TACACATTCAGTTACCCTTTCAGCATGTTTTTCATTAAGTTCAGCTAAAAATTTGGATGCCAGTTTCTCACGCTTGTGGAAGGCACTCGGGGATAACAACTTCAAATTACTATCTTCTCATGGCATGCTCGGTGTTAAGCACAGAGGCGCCATGAGAAGGTACTCGGGGTTAATGAGTTAAAGGTATCTTTGAGTGAGTGTATGTAGGGTGGTGGGAGATGAGGCAGAGCAGATCAGGGTTGAATCATCCACATATTGTATGAGTGTGGCATGTTGTATAGAGCATTTGAGGTTATTTGTGAAAATAGAGAACAATAGTGGGCCCAGTATAGATCCCTGTGGGACTCCTATGGTGGTTGGAAGTTGTGTGAACAGAGTTCCTTTCCACTGGACTGATTGTTACCTGTCAGACAAGTAGCTTCTGAACCAGGCTATAGTAGAGGAGGTGAAGGATAATGATGTTAGTAAGTCTAGTAGAATGGAGTGGGAGACCATATCAAATGCTTTTGAGAGGTCTAAGAAAATGGCTGATACATATTTGTTATCATTCCTGTGAAGGTTTATATGATTAGTGAACGATAGAAAGGCTGTGGTAGTGGTGTGATGTGGATGGAAACCGTGTTGTGTGGTAGATAGTAGAATATGGTGATAGGCTGAAAGAGGGAGTGATGTGGGATAGGTTGGGTTGTGATTGAGGTAGACTGTTTTTGGTTATTTGACTGGACAGGGCTAAGATGGATTTGGTAAAATGGTTATTAAATTGAGAAGCTATGTCTAGGGTATTGTTAGTAGGGCTGGGTGCTGGAGTAGTGATTTTGCCTGGCTTTAGTAGGGAGTTAATGGCATGCCATAATTTTTGTGGATTATTTGAATATTTCCTTTGGGCACTAAGAAAATAGTTTTGTTTGTTTATTTTGGATTTCAGCCTTGGCCTTGTTTCTAAGCTGTTGATAATATTGCTTGGAGATAGGGGGTTTGTCAGTTTTCCAGATTTTCCAGGCTTTAGTAAGGCTCTGGTGTCCCTACTTAGCAATACTCAAATAGTATGTTATGGGCAACAGTAGTAGTTTTTAAAGTTGGTAATACTTTCCTGATTGTAGAAATTGAGACTGGTTTGACTTGATGTTTTTGTGGCTAACAAGGGATGAGAAGAATCTGTGTTTGCCTGTGCTGAGGGTTTAATAAGAGGTTACTGTTTGGTTGCAGTAGGTAGTGAATTTGCTAGCTGTACTGACAGTATAGTTAGATGAAGTTAGCATAGGTTGTGTTGATGTACTGGGTTTTAACAGTTTGTTGATTGTAGCCTTGAAAGCCTTGGGATTTTTATAATTTTCTGCATGTAGATTAATACAGTAGCTTTTTATAGTTTTGCTTTGATTTTTAGGGGAGTTTCTGAGATATTTATAGTACTGATTGGCAGCTATGGTTTTAGCTTTCTTCCATTTATTCCAAGCAATGCCTCACTCTCTTTCTTGACCAACTTAGTACTTTTTGAAAGCCAGGTGCTAGATTTAATGGAATTCTTTTGTTTTTTATTGGGACTAGTTCATTTAGTCTGTTAAGGAAAATTGAGTTGAACATAACTGTAGCTTCATCAAGTCGAAGGGTTTGAAGAGCCCACCAGATTACTGATTTTAGTGCTTTGATGAATTGATAATTTGTAGAGGACATATTACAATCAAGGTTGTACCAGTGCTGTTTTGGTCAGGTTTATGACATCTTACTGCAAAGATGGGTAATGGATCAATTAATGTATCAAGTAAGGTAACTGTAGAAATTATTTTATTTGTGACATTACAGTGAACCGAATCAAAGTTAGAGAGTCTACCAGATTTCTTCTTGTACCTTTAAGGAGTTGAAATGGGCTGAGTGAAATCATATATTAATTTTTGTCTGAAGTGAGACATTGCTTGACAACAGAGAAGTTGAATGTGAAATGTGGTTACAATTTTTGATTTTACCCATACAGATACTAAAATGTATCCTATTAGGGGGAACTTGAGTAGAGGAAACCTAACCCTCCTAACACTGTCACACAACCAGTGAAGAACATCACTGTTAAAGACCTCTAACTGCAGAGCCTGTATTTACCTTGGAAATCTTGAAATGACAAAATCTCCTTGTCACCAGTGAACTTCTCTCAAACCCCGTTCCCCTAAAGTTCCCTCGATGGGCTACAATTGGAGCACCCAGTTAAAAACAGTCACCTCAAACAGCGGGCTTTTATACACTCCATTACATTTAAATTTACTTTGGCAATCAGGTATCTAATATTAACATACTGTGCTGAAATAATCAGCCAACAATAGTCTTCCAATAGTTATGTCAGACAACAAGAAATGGTGGTATTGGTATCTCTTCCCTGGATATAAAACGTATGGACACATGAAAGGATAAGGTAAGCCAAACGGTAGGATTCAAAGCTTCACAAAAAGGACATGTCTGACAATTATCTGCATCTACATCTGACATTAGGTTGGGACCACTTTTGTACATGCAAGAGTATTGTAATTTGCAAAACAAGTTGGGGTTGAAATCATATGATAGGAAGGAGGAATAATTTCAGCAAATGACCTGCATAAATGCACAGTAGAAGATAAAAAGATTGTTTTCAGCATTTTAGCATCAATCAGCAATTTACATAGTTGGGGAAAGTTTATGAAAATTTGCCAATAGCTGTGCACAGTTAAAAAATGAAACCTTTGGTGCTAGAAAAATGGCAACTATTGCAACATGGTAGAAGAACGCAGACTAGATGCTTATATGTCAGCATTTTAAATCATGCTTATACAACAGGCACTACAAGACAGATTAGGGGGTGTATAATGACTTTAGTAAGAGGAGATTTACAGCTAATATATGTTAATCAGCTTGTTCCCACAGAAAATGCCATTGGCTGTATTTTGGTAACTGTTGTTAAAATAAGGAAATACTGGTCATAATAGTCAGACTTTATAGACTACCAAAATCAAAATTAACTGATAATTGACTGATTTACTAAGTTATATCTTATCAATACATTCATGGTGCGGATTGGTTGCTGAAGGTTTAAATCGCTCTGGTATATTTTGGAACAAGTTAAATAATAATATAAAACTGTGAAGGATGTTTACCTCTTTCTCAAAAGAAAACAAACTCTATCACATAGTTAGAGCCCCAGCTAAGAAAAATAACTTACTAGATATCATATGTACACTTAAACACTATAAAATGGAAGATTGCTTAACATTAGCTCATTTGCTGTATTAACTGCATTATGTTGAGCACACCAGTGTTGAAGGAAATTATATTGTCAGATTATGATAAGGCATTGTAGTATTTAAAATACATAGATTGGGTTACTGGTACAAACAGCACACACAATATTTGAAAATATGATTCACTAATTCAAATATATAAAAACAACTAAAAACTGGAATAAATCATTTATTAACTCAAGAAATAAATGATTTTTGGGACAGACAAACTTGTCACGTGGGGGGGCATAGGTGAGCAGGCAGGGGAAGGTTGGGTTAGAAAGGCCAAATAAAAAAGGCAGGCATTACAAGGCGTTTAGGATGAGAGGCTTAATTAGTGGAAGGATGAAGGGAGGAAGGGAGGTATCAAAGGGGAGAGTATTTGGAGTTATTGAGGTGGAGAGTTGCTTTTGGTATCCACATTTTGGCGTGATTTTGTTGTAGCTGGATCACATCCTAGACGACCTGAGGTGGTGGCAGTAAGTAGGCCTTGGGTGTTTTTAGTGAAGGAAGGGTGAGTACAATTTTTCTAGGGAGGTATAGTGTTTCCTAGTGTATCCCCCCCCCCCACCAGATTATAAGGGTTATAAGAGGTGAAATGTTGGTAGTAGCACTTTAAGGGCGATAGGGGTTAGGTATAGTACGCTGTTTAATCTTCAGTGTTACTTCTGGAAACTCCTGAAATATCCCTTCCATGATCCTAATTATAATTGTGTGTGGGAGGGGTCTCACAATGAGACCGTCACATGACTATTCATTTTTTTTAAATTTGTCATATTTTAGTTATGTATAACTTTTATGGCCTAGTATATCTGTAAGCAGATAGCTAAAATTTGTCTCCCAAATGTTTAAATAAACATTACTAATATTCTTTCATTGTGCAAATTCATCATTATCATCATCAGCCCCCTTTTCCCACTTTCTGCAAGGGTTTGTGGTATGCCATTAAATGTTGCCAACTTTCTATATTCAATGCCACTCACTTATCTTTTTCAGTGGTCATCTCTGACTGTTGCAGGTCTTCTTTCATGCAGTTCATCTATCTCCTTGCTGGAAGTCCTTGTTTCCTCATTTCAACTTGCCTTCTTGTCTCTCCTAAATCTTCTTCACCAGATTCTGCTTTCCTCCACATATGCCCTTAGCACTGTAATCTGTTTTCCTTGATCTGCTCTGCAATTGGGGCTATTTTGGCTTCTGCATTAATTACCTCATTTCTTCTTCTGCTGTCTCACAGTGTGCATCCCACCACCCATCACAGGCTCTTCATCTTCACAACATCTAGCTTCTTCAAATGCTCTGCCTTTACTGCCCAGATTTCCATATAATACAGTAGTACTGCTTGCACCACTGTTTTGTACACCTTATCTTTTGGCTTCATTGGCATTCTTCTATCACACACAACCACATACACCCCATGCTAGATGGCTGCACTCCCACAGACTGTAGCTTTGAACTCCTCATTCAGGCTTCCCTTCTCATCAACAATCCTTCCAGATAAATGAAGTTGTTAATCTATTTCACTCTTTTCCCTTCTCTCTCAGTATTCAGCTTCTTCCAACTTCTTCGATTTGCTGCCGTGGCAAGATTCTTGTCTGTACTCAGTTTTATCCTAGGTGCTTTCAGTTTTGCACTTCATTTACCAAAAATGTGGTGAAGATTAAAGTTCAAAGCCTGCTTGTAATGCCACATTGTCCACATACAGAGCTTTGATGATCTTGACCCTCTGACCAGTTTTCTAATGTAATCTATCACCAGTATGAAGAGCAGTGGGCAGAGCGCAGAACTCTGATGCACACTCACTCCCACTTAGAAGCAGTACTCTGATGCACATCCACTCCCACTGGGAACCCTCTGTAGCACTTTTTGACGACAGTGAATGCCTTTGTTCTCTTAGGACCAAAAATTGCATACTTGCTATTCCAGTCCTGTTCGCTATTTAGAAATATATAAAAATAAGTGCTACACAGATTTTTACATTACGCAGTGAATGCTATGAGTAGTTCTCATAGGTGTGTTATTTTTTCTTTTGTTTTTTTGAAAACCATCCTTGATGATTAAAGCATCTATCCCCTCCAGTGAGCTTTCTTTAAAATACAGCCATTACCATTTAATCTAAAACACAAGGTGAATATATTTAACTTATACTAGGTACACCTACTTTAGCGTATACTATGTGAATCTAATTACCCATTTTCAGACTTTACTTTACAAGGTATAAGGCAAAGGATTAACTAGCCATGGCCTGTTACTGTGAAGATGGAAGGAAGTGAGGCATCATGTTAATAAGCTGCATAGTTGCTTACAGAAGGAAGTGAGGCGCCATGCTAATAAGCTGCATAGTCACTCACAGAAGGAAGTGAGGTGCCATGCTAATAAGCTGCATAGTCACTCACATAAGGAAGTGAGGCGCCATGCTAATAAGCTGCATAGTCACTCACAGAAGGAAGTGAGGTGCCATGCTAATAAGCTGCATAGTCACTCACAGAAGGAAGTGAGGCGCCATGCTAATAAGCTGCATAGTCACTTACGGAAGGAAGTGAGGCGCCATGCAAATAAGCTTGCATTGTCACTCACTTTGGCATATTTGCTTGGGGATTTTATTTCTTTGGTACTTTAATTATACTACTGAAATATTTTATTCCAGTCTGTTTTGAAGGTCACATTTTGTATTTCAAATTTGTTGCTTTTATGACTTAGAATGTGAAACTAAAGTAATGCTAGCACTAATGTTCTGGCATTGCCATCTGTGGCTACGTGGACACAAATCCCTTTGGATAATGGGCTGCATTTTCCTTCTTTTTAATTTAATTACATTTTTTTCATACTGTGTGTGGACTAATATTGCTACATACTCAAGTGTGCCAGCTTGCAATGCATGTGAATTGTTTTTATAGCATTTACTGTCTGTTTTTTTCCTTGTCGCTGTATAAAAAAAAAAAAAAAAAAATCTCTTGTTTTCCTGCCTTACTGAACTAGAGTAGTCCAGTTTCAGAGTTGCTGATCCCTGGGCTTTGTTTTTAGTTCCTGTTACTGATCCATTGCCTTATTAGGAAGGAGGGAAGTTTCTTTGCTTACCAGTGGGAGTGGGAAGCACTGAGCGGCCTTTTTGTCCGATTTGGTGAAGTTTCAGCCAGAAACTAGTAGTCCATTGGTCGTTTTGGGCCAATTCCTAGCTCCTTTCAGCCCCCTGCTATAAAACACGCTAAACGCGTTTTTCCAGCTTGTACCAACTCAGCACAGATCCTCGTGGTGGCCTGCAGAGTGATCCAAGCAGCAGAGAGCTAAAAGAGTGACTTTCCACCAGATAAAAGTATTTTTGTGGCTTTCCCACTGTTATTAAGCTAGCGACTGCATTTCGCCTGTGTTACTGCTACTTTAAGTGATTTCTGCATTTTACACTGTTTATTGCACTTTAAGTTACTAATTGTTGCAAATTGTTTCTGTAGGCTACACACTAAAGTGCGCTAGCCGATTTACAGCATTTATAGCATTTACTGTCTGTTTTTTTTCCTTGTCTCTGTAATAAAACAAAAAAATCTCTTGTTTTCCCGCCTTACTGAACTAGAGTAGTCCAGTTTCAGAGTTGCTGATCCCTGGGCTTTGTTTTTAGTTCCTGTTACTGATCCATTGCCTTATTAGGGAGGAGGGAAGTTTCTTTGCTTACCAGTGGGAGTGGGAAGCACTGAGCAGCCTTTCTGTCCGATTTGGTGAAGTTTCAGCCAGAAACTAGTAGTCCATTGGTCACTTTGGGCCAATTCCTAGCTCCTTTCAGCCCCCTGCTATAAAACACGCCAAACACGCGTTTTTCCAGCTTGTACCAACTCAGCACAGATCCTCGTGGTGGCCTGCAGAGTGATCCAAGCAGCAGAGAGCTAAAAGAGTGACTTTCTACCAGATATAAGTATTTTTGTGGCTTTCCCACTGTTATTTAAGCTAGCGACTGCATTTCGCCTGTTTTACTGCTACTTTAAGTGATTTCTGCATTTTACACTGTTTATTGCACTTTAAGTTACTAATTGTTGCAAATTGTTTCTGTAGGCTACACACTAAAGTCGCTAGCCGATTTACAGCATTTATAGCATTTACTGTCTGTTTTTTCCTTGTCTCTGTAATAAAACAAAAAAAAATCTCTTGTTTTCCTGCCTTACTGAACTAGAGTAGTCCAGTTTCAGAGTTGCTGATCCCTGGGCTTTGTTTTTAGTTCCTGTTACTGATTCATTGCCTTATTAGGGAGGAGGGAAGTTTCTTTGCTTACCAGTGGGAGTGGGAAGCACTGAGCGGCCTTTCTGTCCGATTTGGTGAAGTTTCAGCCAGAAACTAGTAGTCCATTGGTTGTTTTGGGCCAATTCCTAGCTCCTTTCAGCCCCTGCTATAAAACACGCTAAACACGCGTTTTCCAGCTTGTACCAACTCAGCACAGATCCTCGTGGTGGCCTGCAGAGTGATCCAAGCAGCAGAGAGCTAAAAGAGTGACTTTCTACCAGATATAAGTATTTTTGTGGCTTTCCCACTGTTATTTAAGCTAGCAACTGCATTTCGCCTGTTTTATTGCTACTTTAAGTGATTTCTGCATTTTACACTGTTTATTGCACTTTAAGTTACTAATTGTTGCAAATTGTTTCTGTAGGCTACACACTAAAGTGCGCTAGCCGATTTACAGCATTTACTGTCTGTTTTTTCCTTGTCTCTGTAATAAAACAAAAAATCTCTTGTTTTCCCGCCTTACTGAACTAGAGTAGTCCAGTTTCAGAGTTGCTGATCCCTGGGCTTTGTTTTTAGTTCCTGTTACTGATCCATTGCCTTATTAGGAAGGAGGGAAGTTTCTTTGCTTACCAGTGGGAGTGGGAAGCACTGAGCGGCCTTTTGTCTGATTTGGTGAAGTTTCAGCCAGAAACTAGTAGTCCATTGGTCGTTTTGGGCCAATTCCTAGCTCCCTTCAGCCCCTGTTATAAAACACGCTAAACGCGTAGCTGCGATTTAGCGGAGTTACCACTGTTGCACACAAGAGCAGCGGTTAAACAAGGTTAAACTATTTGGGCCATCTAAATTCCACTCTTCCAATTTTCCCTTAAAACTACCTTCCTCGAGCTGTACTGCTGATCTAACCAGCATATCCTATAACTGAAAAGTTCATCTCTACTTGATTCCCAAGTAGACTATTCTCTATCTGTAAAGCCTAGCACTTACTCCTACAGTACTTGCACCTTGATAAAGCACTCTTATTATAGATAGTACCCCACCAGCCTAAAACCCACTTCCCCCGGAGTCCTTTGAAAGTCTCTTTATCTACTACTTCTAGTATGTCGAGGGATCAGTTGCTAGTGTCCTCTCCAGCTCAACTGGTGAACCTGGGAATATTGAGGCAATGTTACAACTGCCTCATGTACACAGACAATCCTCTCCTTCTCCCACAAAACACAAATACATGCGAGAGATGCAACTATACGGCCAAACTGGAGGCTGAGCTCTCTCAACATAGGACTGGCAAGACCAGACAGGAGGAGAAGGTAACCACACACAATACATACCCAGTCACACATGGTACCATCACAACTTCAAATCATACACATACTCACACAAAGACATACTGGAGGCTCTGATCAAAATTTACCAAAACAGCAGAGGCCACCAAAGCAGACACCCAAACAACTACCACCTCACGACCCAACACATGCAACACATAGACCACACAGTCAGAGTGTCAAACAGTCACAGCCCTTAAGGCCAAACAAAATGCCAGACACACTTGTCATTGGTGATTCCATAGTCAGACACACTGACGTCCCGCTCACCAGACTGAGTAAAGAGAAGGTCACAGTAAGCTGCCTGTCAGGCGCTAGAATCCGCCACATAACGCAAGCACTCAGGTCTCTCAACAGCAGGTACAAGTACGACTCAGTCATTGTCCACGCTGGTGTCAACGACCTGAGACGTACCTCCTTGGACTATATGAAAAGGGACATCGAGGAGCTCTCTGATTATGTAGCCCAGGCAGGTATGACCCTGACCTTGAGCAGTATCCTACCTTCACCTAGAATGATGCCACAATACAGTGATAAGATGATCAGCTTTAATAATTGGCTTAAATTCTGGTGTCATTCAAAGGGGATCCAATGTCTGTCTGCCTGGGATGACATGCTGGACAAGCCACGCTGCTTCGCAAGGGACGGCTTGCACCTGTCACCCTGGGCTTCCGGATATTGGCAAAGGCTCTTGCCACCCCATAGTGCCTTTTTAGGCAAGGCTCAAATTCTAAACCTACCACCCTAGAACACCAAAAGGAAAAAAACTAAGGGTAATGCTGCTCAATGCCAGAAGTCTCAATCTCAAGATGCACGACTCGAGGCCCTTCTCAATATGGAGAACATCGATGTCTGTGCTGTGACAGAAGCCTGGTTCAAGGCTCCTGAGAGCACCCCAGCACTAACAGGTTTCACCTCATATCATGCGTTCCGGCCCCAAAATCCGGACAACACCAAGAAAGGAGGGGTGTCCATATTCATAAAGGACACCCACACCTCAAGGTTGGTGGCAACGCATGATGCATCGGAGACCATCCAGGTGCAGTTGACCATAGGCAAGACTGCTCTGCAATTTGTAGCATGTTACAGGCCACCCTCTCAAACTCAGGAACCTCACATGGCCTTCCTGAAAACATTGGAGGATAAATGTATCTCCAAACACCATCATACTAGGTGACTTTAACTACCCTAATATAGACTGGGAACACTACTCAAGCCCGAACACTCTAACCCAAAGATTCCTGGAGTTCATAAACTCAAATGCCATGGAACAACTAGTCACCATCCCCACAAGAGGAGAAAACATACTTGATCTCATCATCACGAACATGGGATCAAAATGTTCAACACCGGAAGTATACCCCTCACTGGTGAGATCAGATCATAAACTAATCTCGCTGGAGGTCCTCATCCCGCCCCACCTGAAACAAAAAGACCACAGTGAAAAACTTCTCAAAAGCCGATTTCACACTTCTAAAAACTAGTGTGGTCTCCTTTAAGGCCCCTGAGCCAGTGGTAAACATTACTCAAACCGCTGAATCACTTACAAATGCCTTCTACCAGCACCTACAGGACTGCATGGATCAGGCAATCCCAAACAAAACTAAGACTCTCTGTACCAAAGGCAAGCGTCCAGTCTGGTGGACCCCAGCCATAAACAAGCTCTACAACAAAAGGAGGAAGCTACTACAAGATAGAGCAAAATCCTTGAAAGGTAAGACACCTTTGATCATTATAAGTAAAAACTAAGAGCTCTCATAAAATCATCCAAGGCAAATTTTGAGAGAAAAATCGCCAAGGACTCTAAAGAGAATCATAAGGCCTTCTTTAGCTATGTTAGAAACCTAGGAGGAAACTCCCAGATATGCTCAGAATTAGTTCAAAATGATGTGAAAATTACTGAACCTACACACATTGCCAACATACTGGCTGACAGGTTCAGTGCAAACTTCTCCCCGCCCCCAAAAGGAGAGATATCTATTCCAGAGGATTGTAGCCCCCAAACATCTCCAACGCCCAGGTGAGAACTGCCCTCACTAAGGCAAAAACACAGCATCCATGGGACCAGATGGTGTCCCCGGCTGTGTGCTTCATGAACTCAATGAGGAATTAAACCCACAGTTAGGACAGCTGTTTAATCTTAGCCTCACCTCAGGATACGTACTCAAGGAGTGGCGACGGCGACTGTGGTCCCACTTCATAAGGGCGGTGCCTCCACAGACCCTGGAAATTACCGCCCCATTAGCTTGACAAGCCTTATCTGCAAAGCCATGGAGAGGATCATAATGGAACTCATAAATAAAGACATAGGGAACTTGCAGACTTTGGATCCAACTCAGTTTGGCTTTGTCAAAGGCAGATCCTGCCTCTTAAACTTGGTTGACTTTTTCGAGACAGTCACCAAGGCCATTGATGAGGGAAAGGCAGTCCATACAGCCTACCTCGACCTGGCAAAGGCCTTCACACAATACCCCACTCAGGTATCATCGAAAAACTCATCAGCTTGAATGTAAACCCATACATCACAAGATGGGTTGCAAACTGGCTAAGTGACAGAACCCACAGGGTCAGAGTTGCTGGAGCCATATCAGACTCAAAGCCTGTCACAAGTGGTGTCCCACAGGGCTCAGTCCTGGGTCCACTCTTGTTCGGCATCTACTTTTCTGAAGTACAAGCAAACACAGGAGGGTTATGGCTGACAAAGTTTGCAGATGACTGCAAACTGGGGACCATAGTCGAAAACACATCTGACACAGATATCCTCCAGAAGGGCCTCACAGAAATGGATAACTGGTGCCAGAGCCATGGCCTGAAGTTAAACGCCAAAAATGCATAGTCATACCCTTTGGGAAAAACAAGGCTACCCCTAGCTACCATATAGGTGGCAATCCACTGAGCACAGAAAAAGTCATCAGAGATCTGGGGACCCAGGTTGACAGTAGCCTTCGCTTGACACTCATGTTGCTAAAGTAGTTAGGAAAACCTTCTATATCACCCACCTGATCATGAAGGGATTCACATCTAGATCAAGGAGGTCATCGTCCCCTGTACTCATCACTTATTAGACCTATGATTGAGTACAATGCCCTGCTCGAATGTATCTGACCAGACACCTGCTGCAGCTTGAAAGGCCCCAAAAGTTCCTCACCAAAAGGATAAAGGGTCTCAAAAATATGTCTTATGCTGCCCGACTGAAAGAACTCCAGCTCTATTCAGTCTCATACCGCTTGCTCAGAGGTGACCTGTGCCTGACATATAAGGCCATGTCAAACCCAGATTTGATGAATATGCTTCACCTCAAAAATCTAGATCCCTCAGAACCACAAGGGCGGAGACTTAAACCTTGACACGGTTATAAATAGAACGTGCTGGAGGGACAGATTCATCACCCAGAGACTCCCTATGCTGTGGAACAAAATCCCGGTACATGTGAGGCAGAGCACCTCTCTGGTCTTGTTCAAGAGGAATCTTGACCAATGGATGGGAGATTGCAGATATACCCCAGGGATTACTTCAGCATCACTGCTTGACAGAGGCACAGCAAAATGATAGGCATAGTTTTTATTCAAACTAAAGGGGTGGCGAAAGCCACATAACTATGGGCTAGGCTTATAAATGCCCTTGGGCAGATAGCCTAGTATGAACCTATGAACCTATGAACCTATGTGGTTATTTCTGAGGTGTGTACAACACAATTGAATTCATTCATGTTGCTACTTCTTTGGACTCTACATCACATATTAAAATGACTGAATCTTTAAAGGTGTCCCGCTACCCATGACATAAATGTCGTCCATCTAGCACACTCATTCTCATTCCTTGAGGCTACCCAGACGCATTATGAGATACCGCACATCACACAATATACAAAAGGGAGATCAATGGCTTCACAGCAATAACCCCAGTTTTAATTGACAAAATCTAATTTGTTATGCTATATAGCCACCACGTTTGGAATACCCATCACTTCTGCACATGACTTTACTAGCTTATGGTCTGTACTGGCTGTAAGATGACTAATCATATAATATAATAAGGTCCATCATCAACAGTGAAGTTTAATTCACAGATGATAACATGGTATATATCATAAGGAGGAAGGTTAACTTGCTTTAATAAACACATATATAGGGAATTTGTCTGAAATTATTTATGCTGACAATTTACCAGTGCCATAATGACCCAGCCCTAAAAATATAGTGATGCCAAATCTACATTATTATACAATATAAATAATTCTACATTTTGGAGCAAATGGAGTTATAATTTATTTATTTCTGGTTGATGTAAATATAATATGTGCTTTGAAGGATATTTGTAACTGTTGCTTGCATTAAGTATTTTAATTTTATTCTTCAATAAAAAGTCAACTTCACTTTACAATACACATTTTCCTGGCACACTGGTGAAGCATTTCCATCATAATTCTTATTTCATCTAAAACATTGCTTGTACAGCAGGTACAATAAACTACCATATTTTCTTGATTAAGGTAGAGGCCCAAAGGATTTACTGAATAACAATAATCAGATAAATATCAGAAAACATATGCGGTTCTTCCAATTATTTGAATTTTTATTATTCCGCACTGAGTGTGTAGATGACATGAATAAATAACATGACTCTTCCTCCAATTGCCCTTAAGTAAAAAAAAAAAAAATATGGATCTGAATTTAGTATTCACATACAGCATCAACATTCTGATTAATTCAGCAATTTCCTGAAGCGATGTTCCTTGAACTAATTAGTACCGGATATTCTGTATGCTAAGTTTAGACTCCCTAGAAATATTAGTCTCAACCAGTGTTATTCTGTATTGGCACCATTTATGTGTCATTTTCTACTAATCAAAAACACAGCTGGTTGCACTCAGTCAAGGTTAAGGATCTCACATTATGTACTTGCAAATCAGGGGCTTTTCTTTTAATCCTTTATGACAAACTGCAATACATGATTGCAGGAAGTTCATTTTTCAGTTGTTTAATTTTTATGTAATAATTTCTGTCAAGCCCTATCTGATACATGACATTTCCTATAACAAACACAGACATATATGTATGTATGTATGTATGAATCTCTTTGGATATGTAAATACACACACAGACATGTATATTATATACCAAATCTAAGATCACACAAGAGCAAGGAAAGGCTAATGCTGTACTATGACCTTTCATGAAGTAATGCCAACATTCTGCAGTCATAAGACTATCTGACTGCTTCTGCAAGCATTAAAGACATTTGATATTATGAATGTTTGACATGCATATAAAATTTTATTTTGGAGTGCTGGATTTAGTATGCTTTTTATTTTGTTGTTATTGTTGTTTTGTACACTTCATTTTCCTGCCTTACACTGAAGGACTGTCATAAAGCACATACATATATAAATAATATATTTATGCATAATATGTAATTGTGTGTGTGTGTGTGTGTGTGTGTGTGTGTGTGTGTGTGTGTGTGTATGTATATATATATATATATATATATATATATATATATATATATATTGTGTGTGTGTAAAATACATATGCAAAGTGTATATATATATATATATATATATATATTATATATATATATATATATATATATATATATATATATATATATATATATATATATATAAAATGTACATAGATTAAATGTATATATGGTAGTATATACATCTAATCTATGTAAATTTTATAGGAGTTCCGCTGTGGCGACCCCTAACCGGGAAAAGCCGAAAGACAAACAACAACAACAACAAATGTATATATGGTATAAGTTCACATAATCACCTGTTTATTTTGTCGACAACAACAATTTAGATATCCTGTTTACTTTTTATTAAATATCTGTCTTGTGAACTTTTCATGTTGTTGAAACTGCTAAGTGGGTAGCAAAGTGTGTGTGTGTGTGTGTGTGTGTGTGTGTGTGTGTGTGCCAGTTAGGATTAGGGTTGGGGATAGGTAAGGGGATCATTTTAGGGCTGTGTTAGAATGGTCAAGCATTTGTGTGTGCAAGTGCTCGCTGGTTAGAGATAGAGTTAAGGTTACGTAAGGTAATAGTTTTGGTGTGGTACATAACTGTGTGTGTGCGTGTGTGTCCCTTTTCAGATTGCATTGATTATTGAGACTACTATAGAAAGGGTTTCTCTTGAGGTAATGTGTAGTGTTGGGCTTGGCTCAAGACAGGGTAAGCATTAAGGTTATCAAACAAAAGTAAGGTGATTTTGGGGGGGGGGGGTGAAGCTTCCTTGCCCACCTTACATATTTCTGCAAGCATACTGTAGTTGGACTGGCAGTCCTAAACTGTTCCTAAGTGCATACATGTGGCATGAGTGTGTTGCTGAAAAAAGGGCTGGGCAATCTACTGCCATATTCCCTACTTGCTTAGTAAACTCTGTGGCTAGGAACAGTTGTTTTTTGGGGCCACTGAAGGAGTCAGATGAGACTTGTTGTCATGGATAGAAGGACTGACCTTTCCATATGTAAGACTCTGGCTTGACTAGTTATTGACATTAGATACATTTTCCAACTCCCTCATTGCAAGGTCAGTATACTTCATATGATCTGTAAGATCCTGAGGTGAGAGGAAAGGTGGTATTGCTTATTTAGACTTTCTTCAAATATCTGCTAGAAAAAGAAAGGACTTGTGCCCAGATGCTACTAAATAAGGAATTAGAATTTAAATCTACTTTTGTTCTCAATGTAAAAGGGACCAGATGTGTGTCTGTGGAGAAAATCTGTTAGCCTTCTGTTGAAGAAAACACAGAGTAAGTAATTAGACTCAATCTAAATAATCTCACCCACATTTACAAATACCCATTTTTCACAAATAATTGAATATAATGGCAACATCATGATCAGCACTGTATATATAAAGATGTGTCAACAAGAGTGCTTAATCCAAAAACAAATCTCAAGCAGAAAAGACATGCAATTTCTTTCTACTTCATTAAAC
>NC_056737.1:1497334181-1497361681 GCF_019279795.1 Protopterus annectens | reverse complement strand
AGGGTCCAACCTTACACTCTCATACTGGGCGACTTCAACTACCCCTCCATTAACTGGGAAAACTACTCATGTACCAATACACTTGCCCAACACTTCCTTTAATTCATGAATTAAAGTGCCCTGGACCAGCTTGTTCTTACCCCCACTAGAGGTAGCAACATCCCTGACCTGGTCATTACTAACATGGGAGACAATTCCTCTACACCAATAGTCAACTCCTCCCTGGTTAGATCTGACCACAAATCAATCACCTTGGAAATCCACCCCCCCCTACTGTACAATGGTACCTCTTACACTGAGCCAGCAGATATTGCCAATATATTGGCCGACAGATTCAGTGCCAACTTTACACCCCCCCAAAGGACCAATCACAATGCCACTAGATTGCCAGGCACCCACTATTACTGCTGCACAGGTTAAAACAGCACTGTCCAAGGCCAAGAATACAGTTTCTATGGGACCTGACAATATTCCTGGCTGTATTCTACATGAACTACAGAGTGAACTGGAACCTCACCTGTGTGCCCTGTTCAGTCACAGCCTCACCTCAGGCTTTGTCCCTACCAAATGGCGCACTGCTATAGTCATGCCTCTCCACAAAGGAGGTGCGACTACAGACCCTGGGACCTATCATCCCATTAGCCTGACAAGTCTGATATGCAAAGCTATAGAATGCATCATCATGGACCTAGAAAACAAGGATATAGGGAATCCCCAAACTCTGGATCCCACACAGTTTGGTTTTGTGAAGGGTAGGTCATGCCTGGTCAACTTCTTTGAGTCAGTCACCAGAGCTGTGGATGAAGGCAAGGTGGGTCATACAGCCTACCTTGATCTGGCTAAGGCCTTTGATACCATTCCCCACTCAGGAATCATAGAAAAACTCATAAGCTAGGCATCAACCCCTATATCACTAGGTGGGTTGCAAACTGGCTCACAGATAGAACCCACAGTATGACTGCTGACCAGTCATGAATGGAGTCCCACAGGGATGAGTCCTGGGTCCCCTCCTGCTTGATATCTACTTCTCAGCAGTCCAGGCCAACACGAAGGGACTCCGGCTGACAAGGTTCGCAGATGATTGCAAGTTGGAAGCCATTATTAACTCCCCTAGTGATGCTGACATCGTACAGAAAGATGATAAAAATGGAAAACAAATAACTTGTAAAGAAAAATAAAGCAGCACCAAGTCACTGAACCACATTAACATTTAATAAATATATAAAATCCACTGAGCGCTTTCACCCAACTGTTTGGTGGGTTTCATCAGAGTACTCTGATGAAATCCACCAAACAGTTGGGTGAAAGCGCTCAGTGGATCGTACAGAAAGGCTTCACTGAGACCAATGACTGGTGTCAGAACCATGGCCTTAAGCTCAATGCCAAAAAATGTGTTGTCATCCCATTTGGGAAGAACCCATTTTCCATGAACTACTACATCGATGGTAGTCCACTGAACCCAAAAGGCATTATATGAGATCTGGGAACACAGGTTAACAACAACCTTTCTTTTGACCACCACACTGCCACTGTGGTCAGAAAGTACATCTATGTGGCACATCTCATTACTAAGGGTTATACATCCAGGAAAAAAAGAGGTCTTTGTCTCCCTCTTCTCTTCCCTCATTAGACCAGTCATCGAGTACAATGCCCCATTTGGCATGTACCTCACTAGACACCTGCAATAACTGGAGAGGCCATAAAAATACCTCACAAAGAGGATCCTAGGCCTTAAACACTTGTCCTATATGGACAGACTCAAAAATCTTCAACTATTCTCTTTCTCATATCGCCTACTTAGAGGCGATCTCTGCTTGACTTACAAAGCCATGTCTGACCCAGCTCTGTTAGAAATGCTACATCTAAAGAAATCCCAATCCCTATGCACCACACACTCCAGAGACCTCAACCTCATTACCATAATCAATGGAACATGTTGGAGGGACAGGTTCATAACCCAGAGACGGCCCATGCAATGGAATAGACTTCTGATACATGTCAAACAGAGCACCTCATTGGCCCTCTTCAAGAGAAATCTTGATGAGCAGATGGGAAATAGAAAATTCACCCCGGGGATCACTCCAGTGGCTCTATTCAACAAATGCACTGGAAACTAAGGTCAGGTAGCATTATGCCAGGGTAATCCTATGAGCTAGGCTTGTAAAGGCTACAGGGCCATTAGCCTAGTACACACCTACGAACCTATTTGCCAGTAACGATGTTATAGTACCTCTGCTTTTTGACAGAAGGTGTGTGTGTGTGTGTGTGTGTGTGTGTGTTTGTGTATACAAGTGGACTAACTCGTGCACGAACGTATGTGTGTGTGAGTGTGTGTGTGTGTGTGTGTGCCTGCATGAGACAGACAGAAAGACACAGAGACTGGAACTGTCACATTTTTTAAAAGGGAAATATGGTAGACACCTTGCATCTAAGTAAGGAAACCCAAATGGGAAAGATATGTATGCTGCGTCATTATATAGAGAGAATTACAGCAAAGTTAAAGTCAGTAGTTTTCAAAGGATAAACCATTTTAATACATGCAGCTCTGTGATTCTGCTCTAACTTCAGTAGAAAATAACCATATCACAGCCAGCCTCATAAGTGTAAATCTGACTCTAACAAACAGGATTCTGACTCATTTTCCTGTCATACCTAATGTACTATGTGTTTAAGTGATAGGTAATGAGAAGTTCACCTTGACAGCAAAGAGAACAAAGCTTGAGATGGGAATCTTGGCATCGATGCCAAGAACACATTCTAAGAGTTATGACAGGAATTACACTCCTAATTCTTTGTAGTGCACAGAGCTGTACTGGCTGCATGTACAACTAGTTAAAGGAAAAAAGGGTAGCAGAGCAAGTGCTTCACAGGCTTTGAAAGCCATGAAACACTTAGCAACAGTATCACAAACAGGAGGAAGGAACTAAATGCATTAATAGTTGTGAAAACCTTTTGTCTGTAACACATTTTATTTCTGTATCAGTGTGTGCTACAATATACTTGAATTACTATAAGTATCTGTACTGCTGGTAGATGGCAGTGACTTCCATTCTAATAGTTTCTGTATAGTAATGCAGTCCACACTCATAGTTCTGATGATTTTACTACCAGCCCCCTGAACTGTACAGTCATTGTCATGCATGATGTACTGCCTCTTTCAATACAGCTTGAGAAGTAACTGCATTTTGGGTGAAAGAGGTGTGTGTTCTACAGCACTTATGTGCCACTGTCTGTATTTTATCTACACGTCACATGTATTCTTTAATAAATCTTACTTATGAAGTCTATCCTTATACAGCACAAATCCTGTTATGAATCCTACCTTAAGATAAAATGAGTCACATAGAAGACAATACAGGTTGTTACAAAATTTAAGTTACAATGCAGCACTGATAATTTCTTAAATAAAACATTTAAATCTATTCTGAAGATGACATTTGTATACTGGAGTTTTTTTTTTTTTTTTTTTGCTGAAGCAGTTCATTGTTTCTAGTCATAAAAAAACTTCTATAGCAAACCAAAGAACAAAATATTCAGATTTACCCAGATACAGTTGACAAATCATAACTTTTCAGTGAAACAAAAACATTCACATGAACTATCTTATATTGTCTACATCCCGCATTGTTTTTTTCTCTAGATGTGACACTTTGCTACAAGAAAACAGGATCATGGAATTTTATGTCATAAAGTTGCTGGGATCCTGATTACAGTTTTGTCTGGAGAAACAAGGATTAAGAGAAAAAAAACATTGTTTGATTGTATGCACCTGGACATCACTACCCCCATTTTAGAATTCTACAGATTTTACTGTTAAAACACTTGGTGCTATTTATAGTTTCTAAGGTGACATAACTCTTGCATTGTACTTTTAGTTATTGTAGATAATTACATTGGCCTCAGCTCCATCATCCTGGGCAGGGTACTGGGTTAAGGTTACCAAGAAATATAAGCCTTAAACTCAAACAGTAAAAAATAGGCTTCCTTAACTATACAATATGTCACTAACTTCCTGTACTACACAATGATATTTCATTAAATTAAAACAAGAAAGTGAAATTATGAGTGCAGTCGTACATTATGCATTAGTTCTTCTATGAAGTACTACATAATCATTTTCTCTTGAGGGAGATAATTTATTTTCAGTTTTTACAAGTAGATGGGTGGTGCTGAACATTCAACACTCCTTAGACTCATATAACAACAGTATAAACACTGTAGTCCTGTGCTATTTGGAAAAGACATACATCTGTAAGACCAGTCCTTTTCATATCAGCTTCATTGAATCCAGAATGTGGGATGGAATTATGACTTACAAGTGCCGCATCCATTACAGTTCAGCAGTATACGTTTAGCGTGTTTCCTTAAACCTTATTGTTATTAGGTAGAATAGAAATTACCATTTTCACATAAATGAAATAAACAGACCCTGTAACTCTGCTAACTAGCTTTCATTTGCATTTATGAAACACAGTTTATGTCTTAATCCTTCCTGACTGCTTTCTGTATTTTCTTTATATTAAAAGGTGGTCCAACAATTCCCCTATTGAAAGGGTAAGAACCAGTGCTTCATATCCCAAATCTAAGGCAATCCAGAAACTTGCTGTTGTACATTTAAGGAGCTTTTCCAGCTGTCCCCTTTGAAACTGGGGGTGGGGGGTGCACCCTCACACATCTGCTACTTAAAATATTCTAACCCTGGGAACACTCTGTATTGCAGTAGGGGGGAAACTCTAAGATATTGCAATGTTAGGCTAAGTTAATGTTCTCCTAACTTGTAGTAGTAGGTCTGCATTTGTGGTAATATCATTTACAGCCCTCAGAGATTCACAACCAACATGTTCCACATGCTCTTGGGCATGGTAAACCTTTTCAGATCACTTCAGTTCTTGTCTTATTACTTTTGAAAATGGACTAAACTTTCATTCACATTAAAAAAAAATATGAATGTATAACTAAAACTCTGTTTTGTGTTACATAATTCTATATATTTTTTCTGCCTGACAAAGAATAATGACATTCTACTAAAAGGAAAAGATTCTAGCACAGGAAAGAAATAGAATATGTTTACAGTGAAACTGGGACAGTATCTTAAAACAGCCATATAAGACTCAAATGTGCACAAGTTTTACATATATCAGACATTCAGTTTTTAAAGTGTAGAGTGCAAAAATATATTTAAGAGGGTTGTCTCTGTCTTTGTCAGAATAACTATTACATGTGGTAAAGATCTTAATCCTTATACCAATGCCACCTGTCTTTTTTCACTTTGAAAGTATAAGGATTAATCCATCTTCCTTTCTGCTGTTTTGTTATGTCCATTTAACTCATTTTAATGGTATGTAATTTTAAAGTAAACTGCTGGGTCAGCATTGTCTTCAGTGATACTAGCAAAACCTATTATTATTTCATTCATTTTCCAGTAGCCCAATTTATCTTTTTGAAAGGTGCAGGGGAAATCAAAGCTTGTCTCAGCAATCAGAGGGCACACAACTCTGAAAACACATTCTAGACATTTACTCACTCACTCACTCACTCACTCACTCACTCACTCACTCACTCACTCACTCGCTCACTCACTCGCTCACTCACTCACTCACTCACTCACTCACTCACTCACTCACTCACTCGCTCACTCACTCGCTCACTCACTCACTCACATTCCATGCATGCCTACACAACTCACTAAAGAAAATAGCCACGCTACGTCCTGGAGACTCTCACAGGCAGAACACATTCTCATAATAAAAAAAAACACAATATGATGATGATGTGTTTAGGAAGAATTTTAAAGGAGCAATCAAAAAGCAGTTGCATAAAGAACTGAAGTAACAAGTGGTATATTTAATTTTTGAACGTACATAAAAAGTAGTTATTACAAAAGTAAGTTAATTGTGCTTTGGAATTGTCCTTTAGGTTTTGTGCATTTTTCTTATGTAATGGTAACGATTTGTAATGCATGGTAAGCTCTGTGGATGGAATGATTTTCTAGGTGGTCAGTTACTGAGACTTTTTAACTGACCAGTACTTACACTTTGTTTTCTTGGCTTACAGTATTTTGTCTGTCACCAGCTATATCCCAGTCCTCCACTTCAGTCATCCTCTCTATATTCCCCAATACCTCCCTGACTTATCCTTCAATCTAGGCCATACACGTGGGGGGCTCCTTAGTATAAGGATTCAGGGAATGTGCTCAAACGTGAGATGAGACTATCACAGTCTGGAACCATTTTGAAAGCTCTGGAGGGATTTTTCAGTTTCAAGTAATGTACACAAACATGAGATGAGGCTATAACCATCTGGCACCATTTTGTAAGCTCTGGAGGGATTTTTCAGTATTTTCAATCTGCATTACTTATACACACACCTCTCAGCTGGTGTCCTTGGTCTCTAACGTCTACTATTCCTTCCCACTAAACAGCCTCCTACCTCAGGGTAGATAACTGGGTAAAAAAATTATTACCCTATTTTCTCAGAGGACTCTATAGGGCCTATGCTTGCTAACTAAGCCTAAGTCACTTTAGTCTCATTCAGTGCTGCATCCCTTTATACCACAGATCGGTCACACATGAGGTACTTCTGATATACTGGAAACAGAACACAGACTAAGGAATTTTACTTGACAAATCAGAATCACATATCAGACTGAAGGCTGTTTGTCCCCATCTTTATCATAGTTTGGTTAGCTGTCTCCATTTAAATCAGCATTTTATTCAAATATAAAATTTGGTGTTAGATATTACATGCATATACCTTTGTTATTTCTTTGAAAAATATAATGAAGATCAAGTTAGACTGAGGCTGCAATCTGGCTTGTTTGAATTATTATTTTGAGTAAGGTTATTGACAAAAAATTATTCAAAGGGCTTATCTAATGTACTATTTTTATCACCATAAAACTACCAAAATTAAAACTGTCTTCAATACCTTCTATTGTACAATGGAATGTATTTATATATGCAGTTGTATGCATGATAACTTGTCTGTATGTGCATTATAAGGATTACAACTCTCCCTCTTTTTTGCAGAGCAGTTCTGATGTAGGCAGTTGTGTTTTCCCTGAGCACAAAACAGAAACAATAAGATAATTAAAAAAAAACTTAACATTTTACAGAACTGAGTTTTTATGTAGTAATATATAAAGAATAAATAGTATGCCTTAGAACTGCATGTCTACAGGAATCTCTTTCATTAAGAAAGTCCTGCTTTAGCTCTCTGATATTACAGTGACCCTATATATATATATATATATATATATATATACCTACATTTCTCCAACCTTCCCTATGTAGCCTCAAGGCTGACATATATGTAATTCAAAACCAGAGTATTTATTTCCTCTCTTCTCTTTCTGATGAGATTTTTAGACATTAGTAACATAAATAGACGGTCTGCTTTCTATCTATCAGATGTTAAGCTGTTAACAGGCTGCCTTAATCCTTTTCACTAGAATATAACTATTTCCCATAACTGTCAGATAACACTATTCGTAACTAATTTGAACAGTTTTCTTTTCTTTCATGAAATTCTTTACTGACTGGATAATCATCCCATTTGCTCACAGGACTGAGGACAGGGTAGACCACACATCGTAGTGCCTGTGTTCCAACTTATGCACAGTTCTTCCAAATTCCTGATGGATGCACTCTAGTTCACTTGTAGAAGTTGCAAAATTAAATATTTATTTTCTTCCATCTCAAGTACATGATGTTAATTTGTAGATCACATTGACATGTATGTCTTAATTAGTTTCATAGCCTTTGGTATATTAATCTACTTGTGTAAGATACACAATACTAAATCTGTAACCACGCAGCTCGAAGAATGACCAGTAAAGGGGTATGGTATCATCTCTTTCATTACATTGCTGCTATGGGATGCTCTGCAGATGGCAGAACACTGTCCTACTTGTTCTATTTCATTTGCTGTTCCTGGCCATAGCATTATCTTTTTCATTTTCTTTGAATTATACTTTACCCAGATGCAGTTCACATATCATGTCAGACATTTGTTTACTCAGCTGATTGGGAACCATTATTTTATCAGTTTTTCTTGTCAACAACTGGATGCAACTTATTATTTTTTTTTCACAGAAAAAATACATTGACATACTTCCCTTACTGATAATTTTTGCTGTGGTCATGCATTCACTGGAACATCTTTCAATAACTGCACTCAAAGTAAGTACACATCTGAGATTATCTTGTAGCTCTTCCTGTTGCAGTTCTTCCACTTGTACTGGTGAATATGACCTACCCAGTATATGTCCTATGTGCAACTCCTTAACTGGCCTCTATTTCACTATCAAATCATACTTCTGCAGATTAATTAACATTCTGAGTAGTCTCAAGCATGTCTTGTACAAAGACAATTTGAATGTGTTTACAGTGGTGTGTTTTCTGTTCTCACCTCAAGTCCTTTTTCATAAATATATTCACGGAATTAGCAAACAAATCGTCTACAGGAAGTAACAACCTACTAGAAAAAAATATCTATTGGACCCCCTCCCCCCACAAAATAATAATTATTATTGCAGCAGTATCTCAACATAGCAGGGATCTGCTTAAAAGGAAAATATTTATACTTCACACCGCACAAATATAAATAACATACATTTTTCTCTATGTATAACATTGGTTTAAAATGCCAGTTAAATAACCAGCACCTTTAGTATGTGAGAAAATGAATTCAATTTTAAAATAGTTATCAACGCATTTAAAGTTATACATGTTCAATGATATATTTAATGAATTACTCACATTCATACACTGTTGCTAGCAATTCTTTTTTCTGTTTGACCATATACCTGCTGCTCATTTATAAATGCTCATTTTGCAGTGGAAGCTGTATTATTCTATTGTAGTACCAGAGTTCCAGTAGCATTTTGCCATCTACTTGAAAAACAGCTGACTTTTTAATGTCATAATACTTTAATGTTGGAGCATGTGTAAATAGTTTTTTCAGCATTCCAAAACTCTTTTCTATAGATAACTCAATTCCTAAGATATGTCAGGCTTTAATAGCTACCTTAGAAACATTACATATTAGACACAAACTCTATAAAAGATACTGTTTCCTTATTAGAAACATCTGTAATGCCTGTTTAACCTTTTCATCTACATTTTCCTGTACATTTGCAGAGCTATTTGGACCTTTCATGAGTCTGGTTTTACTGTTTGTCATGTGATATGTGTTTCATGTCTGACACTCTAATTTTACGGTTTTCTAAATTAGCTTTGAAATTGTACTGCATTAATTAATCAGCTTTATCAGTCTCTTTTCATGACTTTCCCGAATCTGACCCCACACTAATTGGTTATCATGTATGCTCAACTGTCTTCCAAGCCTTTAATTTGGGAAACCATACTTTGTAATACCACTGGTGCTGAAAATATACAAAATGAAAACCTTAGTAATCAATACTTTTGCATATTAAATGCAATCAATTTGGAGCCTTGCATGTCTAGCCTTGTCTACTAGACACACTGGTTTGCATTTAATACTTATAAAGCTAAGCATTAGCATTTCTAAAATGACTTATTTAACTTTAAGAATGGGTAATATTTGTTTTTAATTACTGTATTCAGATGTTGTGGATCTATCTTATATTTCATAATGATAGTGACCATACTTTCCGCACTTTCTATGAGTCTAACTTCTTCTTAATAACACCTACATTTTTAATTATTTTAGCTTTGTGTTACCCCTGAGTGCCACATTTACTTTTCTGGAAGTAAACATTGCCAGCACTGAGTCAGGTTTTATTTTTGTGCACACTTCATAAGACCGTGAATAAATCCACATTATCATATACAATAAGATTGTTATGGATCTTCATTCTATTAGAAATATATCTTTGTGCCAATGTTTCCCCATGCATGCATTCTTTATTTTTTTACGTCCTGAATTTGTTTTACACCATCCATAGCTTTTGTCAAACCATACAACCCAAATATTGCAAATGCCTTCTTTAAATGCAGCTATTTGAAAAATTAGTCTGTCTTTACTTTTATATTGTTTCTTCTATGACATCAGCAGTTTTTGACTTACCGGGACACTTTCTGGACAGTATAGTAAATGATTTATGAACAGTTCCCTGTTTAGAGCCATTTAGAATATGTTATTGAAAAGCATTTTTGATAGGATATTTTATACTCTGTGTCTGCATGCAGTCTAATGTCTACATTTTGCCAACTCATTCTCAGTATTTCATAGCAGACTGGCATATCTTCCTGTTTAACTATGTCTAAAGGATTTTTGACTTTTCTGTATCAATACTTTTCACTTCTGCTGCATCAACAAGTAGATCATTATCATATTCTTGTTTAAAAATATTTAGACTCTTTTAAATATGCCATTTTATTTATTTATTTGCTTTCACACATATTTGTAAAACGCAGTTTTCAGTACAGATTCTGGCAGATTGATTAAAGATTGATCAATCACTTCTCTCATGCATACAGCCACACTGACTGCAAGCCAGAGTTACTCATTAAACCTTTTTACTTCTCATCCTTACCTTACTATCTGACTCATATTTTATCTTATACATCTTTCTTTACATCATTTCATTTTTAATTATGCATCACCAACTTCCCTTGGTTTGGCCACATTAAAGCTTTTACAAATAACAGGTCAGACTCTGTCTCTGGTCTGACATTGGTTTCTTCATTTCATATTCTACAAACTACTATATTGTGAAAAATAATGCTGCTCCCCAAATATACTCTGAGTCTGTTCTTCAGGACAATATTATAAGTAGCTATTGTAGAAATGTGAGCTCTTGTAAACAACAAATATGCAATGATTGTCAGTTTCCTTCTTGTTAGAAAATACTGAATTTATTTCAAAAAGCTATTTTTTGTTTCTTTTTTTTTTTTTTTTTTTAGAAAAGTAAACAAATGAAAGAATTGTATTCCTTTTTCTCTGACAACTTGCAGAAAACTGTGACTTTTTTCAAACTTTTCAGCTAATGCTGCTGTAATGAATGAATCAAAAAAAAAATGAACAATCACAGGAAAGTGTCTAGTTCCAACCTTACCACCATGAGTGTTGAGGAAAAAATAAAAAGCAGAGACACTTGTAGTCTTAAAACTTTGTTGATGAGCACAGGCATAATAATTTCCAAAACTCCTGAAACCCAGGTAGTATTCCAAAACAAGAAGCCTTTATTCATCACAGACAAACAATCCTCAGTAAGAAAATGTCATAAAATGGATTGCTTGTCTTTGTCAAATAAAGGCCTCTTGCTTTGGAAGACTATTTGGGTTTCATGATTTTTGGAAATTATTGTGACTGAGCTCATCAGCGAAGTTTTAAGACCACTAGTTTCAATGAATGAATCAATCAAATTTAAGCTCCAAAGCTTGTAGCTTTCACATCCACATTTCTTTTTTATTAAGGATTTTCAGAAAGAGTCTCGCACACACACACACACACACACACACACACACACACACACACACACACACATTCATTTTTCAGTTCTTGGTATTATTTCTCCACATCTGACATTGCTGACACCATGTCTTACAAGAAAGATTAATAAATAACAAAGAAACAAAAGTTTTGGACTCATCTGTACATCTTTATTCCAATTGATTTCTAAACAAGTACATTTGCGCAAAGAAATAGACCCCAATTTTATAAGACTTGCTGTCAGTGTAAGTGAACACTTACACTGACAGTAGGCTGAATGCAGGTGTTTTGGAGGTTGGTTCCATAGTAAATCTGTTTATAGATAGGCTTTCCACCAAAGTAAGTAACTTACACTGACAGCAGGTCTATTGAAATCAGGGCAGACATGCATTGAGAGTAACTCTTTCGGAATCTGGCTCATACTCTAGTCTCTGCGGCTTGCAAATTAGCTTTAAAAATTAACATTAAAAGCATACAGCTGCATAAAACAAAACAGACATCTAAACATATTCTGTCTCCCTTCCTCTTCTTTTGCCCTGTATTGCAGTGGTGCATAAGTGTCTTGTATATGCTTACTACTCTTCAGTAGACAGTGCTGTCTCTAGTGATACTTGGGGGCACAGTTCTCCTTTATCTGAAAATGTGTAGCTGTCATCAGGCATGCCCCCCTGTCCATTTACACAGAATTTGAGAAACGTCTGCCCCACAGTAAAACAGTATAACATTTGTGTTTGTGTGTGTGTGTGTGTGTGTGTGTGTGTGTGTGTGTGTGTGTGTGTGTGTGTGTGTCTGTGTGTCTGTTTGTATGTGTGTGTACTAGCCCTACTCACTATATACCTTTTTATTAAATTTATCATAAGAGGCATCTTTTTTTCCTGTCTCATTCTAAAAAGTGAAGTTATCCCCTGCCATCTCAGTATAAGAAGAAAGCATTGCTGCCTTAGATTTTGTCTGTTTTCATGTTTTTCGATTAGGTATACAAAGGATCCCAAGTAAAATATAAACAATTAGCCAGATGAGGTGGGCAGACATGACTAACTTTCTGGTATCAAATAGTATTCACTTAACCCTGTCAATAAAGTAATTTTAGTTATCAAAGCTTATTTGGTTCCTTTCTTAGCTGCTGCATGACCATTTGATCAGTAAATTATCAATGTAACTGGATATATCCACCAAGACGATGCCTCCTTTAATAGTTAATTATTGATATGAAATATATGAATAAGCATACCTCAATGCACTAATCACATCTCCAGTGCATATCCTGTCTGTAGCAATATAATACATGTCCTATGAGATAGGAATTGAACATTGCTAAATAGATACAATCCTAAAACAAAACAAAGTTGCAAAAATCATGTTTACACATGTGCCTCCAGTATTATCATTCCGTACACTTCTGCTGGAATATAACTTTATAAAGATTATGAAGAGACATTTACACACCTGTAAAATTAGGAAATATTTTAAAGATATATGAACACTAAGCTGGAAATGTAATGATAACATCCTTAGCTCAAGGTGTCCCACATTTCACACTGGTTTTAAGTTTATATTTAATGACACACCATATCACTGCAGCAGTTGCTGTTTTCTGACAGGGAGTTTGTTGAGAACATTGCATCGATTTATATTAAGCTTTGATCTTTTTTCAGATTCTTTCTTTAATCTTTGCATCATTTTTACGTGTTGTGTAATGTTCTTTCTTGTTATTCTTCTTCCTTCAGTGTTTTTAGCCTATTCAAATATATTTGCCAACTTTGCATATCACAGTATATACTTAGCAATACTGGTAAATGCCTGCTCTTGTTATATGTGTGTGTGAAATACTTGTACCTCATATTAACTATGACTCTCTGTTAAATGTTAATGTATAGATGGCAGTGTCTAATCATTATAAATTTGGGAACGATCAGATAGCGTTACAATTAAAGCTGACATTAGCAACTGCAATATGTTTAGATAATGTTTTCATCTCTGTCCTAATAAAAAAATGACTGTGTATCATGAACTTGACTGCACACTATTATACATTAATAAACTCGTTATATGAGCAACAAATGCAATGAAGATTATTTGAGTTGACTAATCATCTGTAGGGAACTGAAACATTTTCTCCATCTCATGCTAGATGGAGCTGTGGATAGATAACTTTCACTGTAGACAATTATTCTTAAAATGGCACTATCATTTCTACTTTCTATGTTGATACAGATCGTCTGTATAACATTATTCTGATGATGTGGCAATTCCTGAGATGATTATATGATTTGAATCATTGTAGCTAGTATTGTAAGACTATATCCTCATTTTTGAGTAAAGTGCTTTGCACTTTTTTTTCCAAAACATTTTCTTTGCGATTATATTTGTCTTCTATTTTTTTCTACAATAAAAGTTAAGAAATCCCATAATCTTCCTTAGGAAATGAATTGTGTACAATTCTATACCACATAAAAACAGTATCAGTGCATAATATTCAATTAAAACAGACATTCTTTGTGAAAAAGTTAAACTCTAAGCAAGTGTTAAGACGATACCTTTAGGACTCAGCCTTGGACAAAAGCAGCAAAAGTATTCAATCCCTCGTGGAATGTTTTCTAAAAAAAGCTTTATATCAGATATCATTAAACCACTCCACGATCCTTATTAAAAAGGAAACAATCAATCATTCACATATCTCTGTTAGAAACTACTCAAATGAATCTCAGCAAGTGTTCTCTTTTTTCCCCTTTTCCATCACTCTTGACCATCAAAACGGGTTTTCACCTGCAGTCACATTGTTAGGCCTTGATGTTATTTTTAAAGAAAGTCAGCACCTAGAACCATGTGAGTAACACTAAATTCACTTCATCAACTATTGCAATTCACGCATTGTCTACTTGTCCACCTGAATATTTTAATGCAATTTGTACTGTAAGATGATGTGGTAATTTAAAATTCAACTCCAAAAATATTTTTCCAAAAGAAAACAATGGGTGTACTAATAATCGTCAAAATGACTAGACATAATACCGTCAGTTCTTTTCATTTTCACAAAAAAAAAACGTATTGTGCATCATCCCGCTCATGACACTGTTGGCCCTAGGCTTGCACAGTATGAAGGTTTTGAATCTTTTTTGGTTCATCTTTCTTTCTGATGTTTTATAAGTATAGTGTCTGTTTTAAGTCTTGTTCCTGTACTTATTTCATCTTTAAATGTACCTTGTATGACAAAACTACAGACTTGACTCATGCTGTCATGCTGTATGTGTTCACTTTCGCTGTATTCTGTTTCTGATTTAGTTTTGCATTGTTCTTTGATTTGTACATTTCTTATCGGATCAACAACTGTATCTGATGTATATTATGCTTAAGTTCATCTAATAATTATTTCCATGGCTTCTTTCCCAAAACTGCATTGAACATGGACAATGCATAATTGAATAGTCTCAGTCATCAAATGCAAATACGTTTTTGAATAAAAAAGATAAAATAAAATAGTTTGCATACTAGGAACATTACAGCCAGAATTATTTAATGAGATCTTCAAAAGAAACTATTTGGTAAAGGCAAAAGAATTAACTTGCAATTTACAAGCATAATTATCTATGATGTAGAACTTCAATTCTTTTTCTGTATTTAGTTACCTTAACTTCAGTGTTTTTTTTTAATGCAATGAGACAAGATAGTTATTCAATACCACTTTCTATGTTTTATCTGATATTTCCCTAAAAAACTATTTTTATTTAGCATGTTCTAAGTGTTAGCCAAGAGTTACTAAACAAGCCATGATTATTTAATGAAAGGGACCTTCCTTAGAGTAGTTTGTAAATGAAACACATTGCAGCTGTTTATATTGTTTTGTTTTATTGATTTATTTATGTATTTTATAGGTAGGTGCACTGGACCAATAAGGCTCCTCCTACTCACAACCTTGTTGTATAAGAAGTAAAGTGAATTTCATATTAACAAAACAAACATTATATGGCTAAGGAGAACACTCATGCAGTTCAGAGACATTGGGTCAAATCAGACATACTAAGGTACCTGCTATGGCATATATTATAGTAGATAACAGCTGTGCAGGAGAAGACAAACAATCTGACACACTAATTCAACACTTTGCAAATGAGGATTAGTTGAACACAGAAAACTGTTTAGGTCTAAAATCTATTTAAATTATGAACTGTACCTAAACAAATACAAGTGGCCTCTTCAGGCAGAATTTCTTGAAACTATCTTATATTCAACAGAAGTGGAATCCTGTTACATTTAAACTTTTAGGAGGAAAGGCCTTTGCAGAACAGCATGAAAAGGGATTTTCATATTGTTTGTAGAGTAGATTAGAGGGAAACAATAAAGGATTTTCACATTATAGTGTTATGAAGATAATTACAGTGGTATGGGTTTACAGTTCTGAATATTAACATACAAATGTGTAGCTTAGACTTTGACAATATTGAAAGCAAATTTGGCTTTGCAAGATTGTGGCAGTTATGCAGTCTTCCTAAGGCAACTGTTCAAATCATGCAGGTATTCATTCATCTGCGTTGTTTGTAGTTTGTCTAATAAATTAACTAGGCATGCTAGCAAATAACAGTAAAGCAAATTCTGATGTGGTAAGCATGACATATTTAGCTGTTGTGAGCCTACCGTTTCTTGTAAGCAGTGCTTAAGAAAATGGACAAGGTTGATCTTTGGCAGTGGCATTGTTAAAGTACACAGTAATGGTAGAAGGTGGGCCGAGCCCTACTC
This sequence comes from Protopterus annectens, assembly GCF_019279795.1. NCBI lineage: Eukaryota > Metazoa > Chordata > Ceratodontiformes > Protopteridae > Protopterus > Protopterus annectens. The sequence goes on along the minus strand of NC_056737.1, from coordinate 1,497,345,529 downwards.
TGAGAAATTTAAAGGAATTCACTTTCTCAGGACACTATCATTTTGGGACCTACTATGGTTCATTAAAGCAACACAAGTTTTTATTCTATCACACTTCTAGCACCTCGACCCAGTGATCTTCAAAGAAGTATAAGAATAAAATAGTAGAACAGTTTAAATATACACCCTAACCAATAAAATTATTTTATTAGTTAAACAATGAATCTGTCTAAAAACATTTCAATTAATCAATTTAATGGAAATTTATTTTCCAATTCATGACTCAAACCACCCAATATCAGCATACTGAACTGTAAGACATATACAGCTTTGTTATATCTTAATTGACTACTTAGGAATTTTCCCTTTCTTCAATCACACACATACTGTTTAAAAATATTGTAGTTTAGCATACTATGATTCAACCAGCTTTGAGGGTAGCTAGCTTTTTTTGTATTCCAAATAATATACTGATAGTTTAGGAAATATTCATTTTCAGACTGAGATCAGAGAGTGAATGACAGCTATGGCTGAGATGGTTTGTCAGTCTAGAGAATAAAATATCTGTGTTTTATATGATGTCTTAAGTAGCAGGTAATCAACAGATCAGATCCCATTTACTTTATAGGGTATTAATGAAAACACAGAAGAGGAGAGGGAAGTATAGAGCTCTATGTTATCCCTTTAATATTTGAGTGCAACAAAGGAAAAAATGAATGGCAGATACTGACCTTAAGAGAACTGCTGAACCCAGAGCTGTAACTGGGGAGAGGAAAAAAGAGTGCAGTTGACAGCTACTGATGGTGTGTGAATGCAGTTTGTGTGTATCAGCATATACATATGAATGTTGTCACTGCATTTACAACTCAGCTGAAAGCATAAGTGTTTATCATAATAAGTTTGTATTCCGTTGGCACAGAGGGTTAAAACTATGAGCTGTAGTTCCTGTGGTACAGGGTTTGAATCCCATCAGCCCTCATTTGCCTACTGTTTGACTCTAAGCAAGTCAGTTAACCAGAAATTGCTCCCAGGCCACCCCTGAAAAGGGACTGTATGTTCAGTGGGCCTACCTGATTAACAAATGGGTATTATTAAAAGGGGAGTGTTGGCATAATGGTTAATTAAGGTCTTTACACCACATGTACAAGGTATAGAATTTAATTCTAACTTCTGGTTGTTCTGTAGGCTGGATATCTCCACAGGGCATGAGATTAGCTAGCTATGGTTCTGGCTGGACCACTGAAGTTCCATGTACCAAAATGCAATGCTCTCAGTGTACTAAAGACAGCATTACAGAGGTACATTCTAAGTTATATTACATTTAAAATAAGATCAAATTTAATTGACAGTTAGGAGGAAGACGTGATTCACAAAAAAGACATGAAGGAATTCTGAAGTAAGAGAAAAGGAAACAGGGAAGAAGAAATAATGCAGTCAGGTAGGAAGCAGAATGCAGTATTAGAAAGAATGCCTAGTGGGAATTACTAGGCTGTGACTTTAGTCTGGTGAGAAAAGACAGAATTGGTACACATACTAGTCAAAAAAAAAGCACTGGGTGGATACCAGTGATTATGGCAAATATGAAGCAGTGAGATATAATCATTCTTATTTAAATATATACATTACTTGCAAAGGGGGAGTTGCAATTTATGTAATGAAGCTAAAAGAATCGTATTAAGAATTAGGAAACAGGCAGCAGTAGCAGTTCAGTTAGGATAGTCAAGGGTACCAAATTATGTTGGCTTCCAGGCAAAACACCTGAAGGGTAGGGATTGGAATTTTTCTTACTTGGCAGCATTACAGGGACCAAATGCAAGCAATAATGAAGATGATACTGTCAGAAATCTACAAATAGAAACAAGAAGAAAAGAGTACAGATAATGGGGGACTTTGGTTTGGTAGAATGAGAAATATATGGCTATCCTCACATGTAGCATGTGAAGGTAGAATGGAGTTGCAGAATTAAGTGATCAGAAAGGACTGGCACAACAAGGAGAAGGAAGAAACCAAGTAAAGGAGGAAAACAGGCTCAGCGTTAGTCAGACAAGAAGGGGCAGATACACAAGAACATTTACTGCCATTGGCAAACCATGAATGTGATGCAGTAAGATTTACTGCCATTGGCAAACCATGAATGTGATGCAGTAAGATTTAATGCCATTGGCAAACCATGAATGTGATGCAGCAAGATTTACTGCCATTGGCAAACCATGAATGTGATGCAGCAAGATTTACTGCCATTGGCAAACCATGAATGTGATGCAGTAAGATTTAGTGCTATTGGCAAACCATGAATGTGATGCAGCAAGATTTACTGCCATTGGCAAACCATGAATGTGATACAGTAAGATTTAATGCTATTGGCAAACCATGAATGTGATGCAGTAAGATTTACTGCCATTGGCAAACCATGAATGTGATGCAGTAAGATTTAATGCCACTGGCAAACCATGAATGTGATGCAGTAAGATTTAGTGCCACTGGCAACCTATGAATGTGATGCAGTAAGATTTAATGCCATTGGCAAACCATGAATGTGATGCAGTAAGATTTAATGCCACTGGCAAACCATGAATGTGATGCAGTAAGATTTAGTGCCACTGGCAAACCATGAATGTGATCAGAAACAAAACAAAGCTATATTACATTTTTAATAACACCTTTATAACATGTTTATAGCAATACTAGAACATTTTTCAATACTCATTAGGAACTTCAGACTGTTTTATGATCTTCACAGTTTATTTATATAGCAGGAGATGTCTGTTTATTAATCCTCTGCAAACCTTTCAAGAACATAAACAAAAGTGCTGTTATGGTTGTCTATAATACAATTTATAATGATCACACTAGAGGAGTTTGCTCAAGGGAAATGGAAGCGTTTGTGCTAGTCAAGCGACAAGCTAGCACTGAGGGGTGAACTCTGAGAACTTGGCTCCATCCCTTGCCCTAAGAGAGTGTGTAGAATTGTTGCTTCTTTTGAATAAGTGATGACGAAGCTAAGTTCACAAAAAAGCTGCAAACATGAAGTCTGCAGCATCAGAGAAGCACTTTAAACCTGCAAAACAAAATCTTCCTGACACTGAATAACAAAAAACTAAATAATAAACCAAATTACTAAATGCCATACAACTGGTGTGTGAAATAAAATATAGACACAAAACAAAACAAAATAAAAACATACAAATGGCATACAGAAAAAAACACAAATAAATAAGTAAAAACAAAGGGTAGAAAATGCCACTCAGACAAACCATTTAATAAAAACTACAAAAAAGATGCAGTAAAGCTAGAGTCTACACTGTATGATACCTTAAACCTCCTATAGTGGAGACTGAATGGATTTGTACAAATGATCCATTAAGGATATACCAGTATTTCAGATGCATAGCTTTCCAATGACCATGACTTTTTTTTTTAAGTCCTTACTGGTACATGCAGGTTAATATAGACAACAAAAAAAAAACATATAAAATACTATGCAATCAATTTAGAACTCAGTACATTTGTCTCAACTAAATCTAACCATGCCTTAGTGAAACACTATTAGAAAAATCACAACTTAAATACATTAAGGACAAATGACAGTACCTGTCAGTATTTTAAAGCTACATGAATAAATTACATGCAGATACAACAAAAATGTGGATCAAGTCTTTTTGGCACTTTCTAAATTTAAAAACACTACTTCAGTGGATCCTGGTAACACCCATAGATATGCGATATGAAGTGTAAAGTCCGAAATAGCAAAAACCCTCAGTCAACTCTTCAGCCTGAGTCGTTCCACTGGCTATGTCCTTGTGTAGTTGAGAATGGCAGTTGTCAAGCCCTTACTCAATGGTAGCCCTTGTAGTGGCCCTGGGAATTACAGGCCTGTTACACTCTATAATATTATTTAGTATTATTTACAAGGCTAAGAAATATATTATAGCTGAACTAATAAACAATGATAAAGGTGATCTTACATTCCCAGATACACACTAGATGGGCTTTGTAAAGGCAGATCTTACCTGCTAAACCTAGATCAACCTATGCCAGTTCTTGGAAAGGGTTATCAAGGCTATGGATAGGGCGCATATAGTCCATACTGCTTATATGGACCTATTTTTTCCAATGGTGGTATTATTGACAAACTCTTCTATCTGAAAATTAACTTGCACATAGTTCACAAAATTGATGACTGTCCGATAGATCCCATATTGTTAAGGTCAGGGGTATTTGCTCTAGATGAAAATATGTCAACAATGATGTCTGACAGGGGTCTCTTCTGGGTACCATCTATCTTTTGTACATATATTTATAATGTAAACGCCACTATCAATGGATTTGGTTCGCCAAATTTGGTGATGGTTGCAACCTAAGGATGGTTATAAGATGGCATTCTGATCTCAATTTCTTCAACAAAGGCTTGCCCATAAATATGCTTGTTGTATTAATCTGTGGCTTACCCTCAATACCAAGAAATGCCACTCAGTTTTCTTCTGAAAGCTGATATCACTAATACTTATTACATAGATAACATTGCACTTAAATTTGACACAGACATCAAGGAGCTGGAGATGTTATGTACATACATACAACAACAGACTCTCCTTTGACCAATGCGTCTGTGCGGTGGTTAGAAAATGACTCATTCTTGCTCAATTTATTTTTTTGTGGCATTTTGTCACAGACATTGCAGTTCCACTTTATTCACCTCTTTTTAGGCTTGTTATTGAATATAATGTACCCTTCTTCATATACCACATTAGGCAACTAAACCAGCTTGAGAAAGTTCAATGTCTCCTTGCCAAAAAGATTTCAGGTCCCTTAACTACTCTTATACAACCAAAATCTCATCCTTGTACTCAATATTGTACAGATTCCTTGGGAATGATTTATTCTTAGAATTTTGTGCTATGAATGACCCGCCGACTTTTAAACTCGTTCACCTGAATAAAACAAGTGGCACAGCAAACACCCATTCCAGAGACCTAAACCTATACTAACACATTAAGAATGCCAAAATTGCTTAAACGAGACCTAACTGAACATATCCCCCAGTTTTGGAACAGGTTGTGATTACCTCTCTAGCTGAGTACTTTCCTTACAACTTTAAAACCAGTTTGGATGACTGGTTGGGTAAATGCAAATTTTCACTGGGGATATGAGGAGAGAGTTGACTAAATGGAAGAAATTGTTGGTTCCCCTCCAGTACCGGGTTACATGTCTGAGAATATTAGTGGCTTGCTTTTACCATAAGCTTAATAAGAACCTGTGAACCTATGAATTTATATAGGGCAAAGCTTCAAACCACTACATAATAAATTACACTATTTATGATGGTATGTTCTCTATGATCTTGGGGTTCAATACATTAAGTAATAACTGCAACATCATTTTTTCTGTTCTAAAATAGCTTCACAATCTCCTATATAGGACTTTGCTGGAAGCATTCCAACAGAGTTAATACATGTCATTGGTAACAATGCAATATAAATACTCAGACACATTTATATAGTCTTCTGCTCATTTTTTCAATATAGAAACTTTCACATAGAATAGGTGCATAATGTTTCTACTCTTCCAAGTAAAATGTTTAACAGTAGAGGTCCTGTCTAAATAAGACAGTGATATAGCTGATTCTTTGTTGATAAAATGGCAATAGGTTGCATCTACCTGTTTAAACATATATTTTGTTTTATTTGAAACAGAGCAGAACTAACTCTGCATGTACAGTTATTATTATTCAATTCACTGCTTTAGGCATAAAGCCTTCTTAACAAATATTGGCTCATTGCAAAGAATGTTATACAAAACTTGACTGACTATTAAGGTCTGACCATTGCATCTTAATGTTTTTGTAATACTGCCACTATCAGAAATGAACATAATAACCACAGTTAGTTTACACTCGGTACCTATAGTGTTTGCTATCCTGTCCACCTAAGTATTACTGACATAAAGGATAAGACTGCATTTGCCATTGCTTTTTGCAAATAACCTTACAGACGACATCAAACAAATTACATTGAAATACCATTCTTTAAACATGTTCTTAAGCCCATTAGCACCTAGAATAAAATGGGTATAAAACATGAGGGTAGCATTTGTCTCAGCATATGTTTCAAGACTTTATGTCATGGAAATGCATTCTGTTTCACCAAAGACCTGTGCATTTATGATTATTTGCAGTGCTGTGCTGCCACATGCATTGCCTACCTGGACAACTATGTCTATGCATAGCTGAAGTTTCTCTGATAAATTAAAAAACAGAAATATTTATTCTGCTGTTCCAGGTGTGCTTACTACTAAGACTTTTATTCCCTTCTATTTTTAATTATGATTCCTATATAGTCATTGAAGAACGCCTAAAAAATGAAAATCTAAGGTGGAAACTGACCAAAAGATGGTCAAAGGCAATAACATTTGGTTAGACTGGCTAATGTGAAAGCTACCCACTGAAAACTGCTCAGAATATTTTTTATGTCATTTGTATGATATTTCACCCAAGAAAACTGAGACAAATATGAAGTGTACAAAAATCTCAGCTGAGAACAAAGGCATTAAAAAATACATAGATAGGGAAGAGGACTGATTACATAGGCTATGAAAAACACAGTTTTAGAGATGATCGGGATAACATCTGAAGTATAAGCAGTAACATATAACTTTCGTATCTCTTAAAATTTGTTCATATTGATTACAAATGCCACACCTTTCTTACTTTTCCTCAACATGTCAGTTACAAAAACTTTCTTTTATTTCTCAAATATATTGTCTTTAATTTTGGGACCTTCTTATATACAAAAGATGGACAGCCCTCCAAAAGATTATTCAAATCAGAATTACATTTTAGAAAGTTCCAATTAATCAAAACACAATTTTTAGCACATATGAATCATTATTATATTCAATTATCAATACTCTTGCATAACTAACTGGTCAACCCAAAACCAACTACCAATTGAAATTTTAAATTTGGTCTTACTGACAGAATTTTAAGAGATCAGAGAGGTAGAAATTTTGTAATATGAATAATTTCTGTGGCAAATAAGACTTGATTCAATACCACTTTTAAAACTTTGTGCTGCAAAGCTTTAATAGATTCTGATGCTTCATTTATTTTTATTATTAGCCATCTTTTTTAGGGTCCATTTAATTGTGTTCAAATATTATATGTAGCTTAAAAATTTATATGTAGAAAGTTTTTATATTTTTACACATTTAACCCACTGTATTCATGATAGTTTTGTTATTTTTATTGGTTATTTATTGTCATGTGATGAGTGAGTTGTTAATTAAATGCATATTAAATGATTATCTACTATATCTGTTGAACTATGTTTGTAAAAATCTGAAGGAGAAATGTATTAATCTTTATATTAAAAATATTTTGATGATATTAATTGTATGAATTTTTTTACAAACTCTTGTAGTTCTCATACTCCTCCAGTTTAAAAGCAATGAGTCTTTGTTGTTTTTTTAGTTTAGTTAACACTGCTGTTTTCTGTCTTTGTTTCACTTGAAGTTTTGAATCTGTGAGAAGCTAGAGATGCCTTAAGATGTTTCCCAACTTGCTTTAGGGTCTGGATGTTGGTTTGCAGTTGTGAACGCTACTAAGGAGTTTTTAAGGATGACAGGAGAGGTGCGAAGTTGTTTGGTTTACTTGCACAATTAGGTCATTTTTAGTCTATCCAGGCTGTTGGAAGTAATTGTACTTACAATTTCAGTAATAACAATGGTGAAAATGCTCAAGGTGTTAATCAACTGGCTTATCCTGTGGTTTAAACACTTGTATAGATATTGATGGTGGTAATGCAGATACTGATCTGATTTTGCTTCTATTCAAAGGAAAGTAAGTCAGAGGTAATTGTGTTAAATGGCCAACATAATTTGGAATTGTTGTATTTCATATCTTTTGCTTTCAATGACTTGGCAGTGAATGATGATAATCATTGCTTGTTCTCATCTTTGAATCTTTTAAAAAAAGAAATATCATAGCTTACATTTAGATACTTTTTTTAATGAATGTTTGTGAGTAAAACATGCCCCAATGATCTTGATTCTAACTCATATTTTTATGGCAATCTTGTTTCTCTAGTTCACTGGCATGACTTTGAAATTATGAGATTCATTATTCAATATATTGAGTCAAATTTAAATAGCCTTGGGGAACAGATTAGTATCTTAAAGGAGTGAACATAAAAAAGTATAATAATGTTTTTGTGAAGGTTGACAAAGAAAGTGTAGTAATTAAAATCAGCAAGCATAATTCTGCAGGCTAAAGAATATGCTTCTAAGACAGCATAACGATTAAATTAGCATAATAAAGTTAACAAAATTAACATTAAGGGGTAGTATGATTTTCAGTTGGTTTACTATCACATGTTCGTTCATCTTTTAGTCGAACGAACTATGTGCAAAAATCACTTGGCGGAACCAGTAGGGTGATCACCACAATGCCGAAGCTGACATGAGCAAATGGCCACTGTTGTCAGCTCCAACACTGCAGTGCAGATTACACTATAGTGGGAATGGAGACATGCACCCTTACCCTCACTGTAGTGCGATCTCGGAGTTTGTATATATAAGTAGGGGGGGGTGCAGGGGGGCTTGAGCCCCTGCAAAAACCTGTTGTAGTATGTTGGGTAGGTAGGAGCATTTCAGTGTAGTAAACATTTTTGACATTCAACTGCACTGAAATGCTCGGTTCAACATTTACAGTGTTTGGTGTTCAGATTTCTGAACATTTGGTTCAGACATTTGTACATTTGAACAATGTTATGTTGAACATGTGATAGTAAACCTTTTCATTTACATGTACCTTCAGAAGTTAGTTAGGGATCTAGATATGATCCTGATAATACTTTTATTGATATTATTAATTTTGTAGCCTTTCACCTTTGAGTTCAGAGCAAATGCAAGTCACTATCAACACCTGGGTTTGGAAAATCAGATACAACAGTTCCACAAACAGCATTGCAAACCATCTTTTTGGAGCTGGTAATGTTGAGGAAGAAGAACAAAAGGCAATGGAAGGAGAAGAAGAGCTTAACAAACCAGATGATTCAACTATTTGAGTTACAGACCACACAAGGAGGTATACTAGTGGGCATTAATGGTTTTAATATTTTTAATTATAGATATGTTGAGATCTTAAGAGAACACTCTTTGCTTTTTGAAAAGGTCTCATTTTTGTACCACAGGAAAAAAAGATATTGTAGGCTCCATGGTTGATTTACATTTGTTAAGTCAGAAATTAAATATGGCTGTGCATTTCAAGGATAAACCTATATGTTCAAACATAGAATTAGACTTTAAGAAAAAAAAGTGTCTACAGCCCACCAATGATTCATATTATTTTTACAGTTATGAAATCTTGAGTAAAAAGGTCACACAGAAAAACTGCAATGAGTAAAAAGGTCACACAAAAAAAACAATCAGTAAAAACTAAAAAACTTGCATGTCCACAGATAGTGTGATTTGGCTTTATTGGCCTGAATTTGTCTATTAAACGACTTAGAAAGAAAAAAGTCATGGACATTCAGAATTGCCATATAGCTGAAACACCTGATGTTCTTAAGAGTCCTTTACATATATCCCAAGTGCTTCTAATGCAATATGTTTGAGGCATCACACAGTGGAAATTCTAGCTTGGCTAGAATTTTCATTTATGAAATCTTGTGAAGGAAACTTTTATGAATGCATTGCATCTCCCCAAAAAAGGTTGTGGTATAATTTAAGAAGGGAAGGAAGAAAAATGTTGGATTTCTTATCAATGATGTATGTATTAGAATTATGAAACCGGGTAAAGGGGAGGTTTAATCATCATGGACACAACTGACTATGCTAGTAAAATATTTGAGATCTTACAAGATTCATACAGGTGTGTACAAGTTTCATATAATAAAATCAGTATTTCATATAACAAAATAGATTTGTTTTTGGAAGACTTACAAGTAGTTATCTCACAAGAATTATATGATTTTGTGTGTTTTATACATGTAAAAATACTCTGACGGTAGTATGCGTGTGTATATTGTTTAGTGACTCTTGATGTTTTCACATTCCTTTAGTTTATAAGCAGTGAATCATTGTGGATTTTCTAGTTCAGTTAATACGGCTGTTCCTGTTAATGATATTGGGAGAACTCTATCTATATGAGTTGCTAGTGCCACCATTTTATAGAACAACAGTAATGAAAGTAGCTCATAGTCATATGTTAGGAGATCACCTGAGCATAGACAAATCGAAGACTAGAGTATTAGTCAGATCTTATTGGCCCAGACATAATGAAAGAAAAATGTTGTTTGTACCTAGGCCAGAATGCCATTAAACTGCAATGCATCATTTATAAAAGAACCCTTTGATACCAATGCCTATTACAGAAGAGCAACAAGGATTAATTTTGTTTTCCTGTTTGAATTATTGTATGGCAGACATATCAAAGGACTGCATTTTACTGATATAGAAGCTTGTGGAAATCGGATAACTTCTTTTAAGAAATACACCAGTGCTCACAGCCATTCCTGAAAACATTAAACTGAAATTATTTTATAGTTATGTCTGCATTACAGTGCAATGTAACACAAACTGCTACAGGTCCAGTCATGAAGTCCTGCCCCTCCCCCTCCCCCTCCCCCTCACTTACCCTACAAACTGGATATTTCATTTTACTTTCTTGTCACCATAAATTGTAAAGGAAGATGTTACAGTTGTAGAGGAGAGCCCTCACTGTATAGTGGTAATTCAGAATAATGATTATAACTATGACTACTACCAATATGTATTCTATCTGCTGTAATAATAAAATTCAATGCAGAATATCACAGTTCTAGTCAGAAATCTAGTAACATTCTTATGTTTTTACTCTGGGCTGCTTGTTTATCATAATGCTTGTCCATTATTACCTGCAATTACAGATGTTCTGACTGTATGCTCACTTGTTCACTATTTTTAATAGTACATTATCAAATTTATTTTGATAAATTTTGTGATATGTATTGTTTTTTTCTATATTGATGAAAATTAAATAAAATGCATATTTTTAAATGGCAAATGTTACTTTTTTAGACAACCTAAAATGTGTACAGCTGTTCTATCATAACAATCAAAGCAAAATGCCACAACACCAGCATTTCAGAATAAAGCTTATTTCCACATAATAGCACTAAGTTCCTAAACCAAGTCAGTACAAAATACAAAGCAGGTCATCACATTTCCAGAAAGAGAAACACTGCTATCCCAGATAATGCTTTCTGGAATTATAACAGTGCATGCTACTTCTGTGTTACCATAAAATGGATGTAAAATGTTATAGCTCTAGTTTGGAACCCACCTATCTCCCAAGTCAGGGTTCTGAAGATGGAGCTTCTAAGAGCATAGCA
>NC_056737.1:1497301681-1497329181 GCF_019279795.1 Protopterus annectens | reverse complement strand
TTTCAGCTTAATCTGTGATGTAAATTTCAGATCATGGAAATCAACACTGTACGAATTAATCCAATGTTTGCAGGAAGTACATTGCTCATAGATGTTTTTGCTGTCCTCTGGACTATATTAACTGACACATGCATGTCACAGAACAAAATGGTTAATATACCTAAACCCATATCTGAAAATGTTTTTTGAATGTCTTTAGTGCCGATCTCATTACAATGTTAAAAACAACTGCACTGTAGATTTATGAATATGTAGACAGTGACATATGTATATATCTTTATGGATATACTTTAAAACATTGATTTACCATTTCGTCGACTTTCAAAATGGCAAGATGAAAACCATGAAATTCTACAGTAACAAATGTACACATCATTGAAAGTTTTCACTGCATAAGTAAATACTTGGCTGACATGGTGAACATTGCCCTTTTCTCCAATGTAGTGCGAGCTGGGAGTTGGTATATTTAGTTAGGGTGGGGTGTGGGGAGTGCAGCCCCCCCCACTTGTGTGAGTTTTATTTTTGTTCACTTCAGTTTGTTTTTTTATTTCCTGTTAGCCAAGTGTCTTACTCAGCGAAAACTTCCCACAATGTGTACGTTTGTTAATATAAACATTTGTGGTTTTTGTCTTGCTGTTTTGCAAGTTGTCATAGTGGTAATTCACTTTTTTAAAGTAGATCTATATATATAGATAGATAGAAAGATATGTATACAAGCAACTAGTATTTACTAAAGGTTGATATACACTCAACTAGTATTTACTAAAGGTTGATAACTAAATGTATATTTTATGCTATATTTTTAATACTTTTACCATCTAGATTTACCTTCAAATCCATAATATGCACAAATAATAAAATAGTGTATCAGTTTCGTCAAATCTCTCCTTTCATTTCAAAGTATAATATTCTAAGTGTGTGTGTGTGTGTGTGTGTGTGTGTGTGTGTGTGTGTGTGTGTTGTTTTTGAAAGTGTCACTATTAAGACATTCTGGTAGTCCAGCTTAAAGGGCATGTCTGTTTTTCTGTGATCGGCACAACAAAGGTATTTCATATCATATGTCCTACTACAAGTATTAGCAATGGAAAACTGAAAAACAGATTCATGGCAAATTAAAAGAATTGACATTATTGATATGTATTTTCCCCTCTGTTGTACAACCTCAGAAATGATATGTACAAGTAGGAGTGAATAGAGGCTCACACTGTTTTTAGATTTGAATTCTGCAAGGGTATATTTTGGAGCAAGCAGAATTTCTATCAGTACCCTGAATTTTAGATTTCATTTTTCTGTGAGGGTTTTTTGTGTCAACCTTATGATTAACTTCAGCAGACCGGACTGAACAACTTAGAAACTAGTACTGTGACATATTTAAGTTTTCTTGATAAATTATCAGTCTGTTTGCAGCATTGAAGACAACCCAAATATAAGAACTCCTCCGAACTTTCCCATTTCTAGATGTAAACTGTCATACATAGTGGCCATGACAACACTTTTATTATGGACCATGGATTCCATTGAACAATTACCACTCAAACATTATCATATGCATTGAAGACTACACAAGGAGAACATACAGTATATATATGTGTTATGTCAAGCTGAGGGAGCTCAGCTATTTCCACATTACACATTGAAATTATGCAACCTGTTAATAAATTGTTTAATTATTACATGATTTATTTTAGGAAGCCAATACAAAGTAGGCCTCCTTCTGAACATTTAAGAATCAAAGCATGTTATGGAAAGATAAATTTAGACTTTTGAGAGAATAAGACAGTTTGAGTCAGCTTAAGTTAAAATGTATCCTTTTATCAAGCAGGAATAAGCTCTACTTAGAGGACATCCTTCATTGGTCCCTCTGCATCAACTGCTAGATTTTATGAATATCTTTTGTTTTTAATTCCAGCATCATTACACCAATATTACAATTTATGTGATGCATAGAGTTAATGCTGTACATAAAATAGGATTTGAGTCCCTGCATGAATGACACCTGAAAAGTTGATAACTCTGTATGCCTGTTCTTATATCTGCCATTTATGTGCATTGCAAGGCAGTAACAAAAAAAAGTGCAATGCATCACACTTGCTGAATAGGTTTATCATACTTGTAATGTTTACTTTTAAATAAATAAAGGTGCTGAGAGGAGCTAAACTTTCAATATAACATAGCAGAGAAGAAATCAATTGATAATAGTTATTTATCTGTTTATTTGCAAACCAGGAAAGAACACTGATGCCATCTTTGTCTTTTTCCGACTCAGCTCAGGAACACTGTCTGGTTAAGTGACATGCCCAGAGTCAGACACACACAAATAAAAGCTATGGGAATCAAAGCGCATTAATAGCTGATAAACTTAATGTATACCTCTCATCCTCCTAGCACAAAAAGTCTAGATAAAGCAAACATTATGGGAGGACAAAGGCCGAAATATAGGGACACATTTTAAATACTGCTCTTACATAGGTGCTAGAGTAGCAGGTTTCGTGTTATCATGCATTTTCTGAAAAAATATGAAGTCAGTAACTCAAATGTGTGTCATGATGTAGTGACATCAATCCCCAGTGGTTTGCTAGAAAACCTCAAATATTATGAGGAACAGACCAAAAATATGAGGCAAAAATCTGGACACTGAGGAGTATGGCTTGATATGTTACATTAACTGCCAGGCTTATAAACAAAAGTTTTAAGAATGGCAAATAGTGATTTTGGTACCATGAAATGTAACAAGACCATAATTAAAGACAGAGTTTACAAAACAAACTACCGGTCCTGACAACTCATGGCCTAAAACAGCCAGGTGACTTAGTTACAGTATGGATGACACTGATCAAGAAGCAGTCTGAAAAACAGAAAAGATGATGAAAGGCAGGAAAAGGATAATGGAAGTAGAGAAAAATAATAAAAAAACCTCATTATGACAGCTCTGATATCATGTTGCCGTCTGCTTGGAGATAACAAGCACGGAGCGGACAACACAGGCGGGTAAAGTCATAAGTGGTTGTCAATGGCAATAAACGACCTCCAGCTATTATGTTATGATGTCATCAATCATCTAATTGCTACTTAAGTGTCTTGAAATGAATGAACAGCTCAGTTCATGAGCAGTACGGGAATAGGCAGGCAGTCATGCACTAAACTAAAGAAAGCCTGCAAAAGAAGACTTCAATACTTTGAACTCAAGAAACTTTAAGTATTATTAAGGTTAGATCGAATGTTGTTTACTGAATTTTAATATCAAACTGAGGCAGCATTATTGTACTTCCTGATTATATTTTGTTTTGTTGTTTAGTGAAACCTGTCTATCAAAAACTGTTTCTTTTACTTCTTATAGATTCATATTCGTTGTTTCGGTAATGCTGTCTATTAACCGTAGTCTCCAAAAATCCAATATGGTAATGTTGCACCATGATGGAACAATAGGCCCCCAGACTGAGAAGGAACAAGGGCAGCAGAAGGCAGCTGTACAGGATTTGCTGATGATCCAAAAAGGTTTTTTAGAGAACTGGAAAACAAAGCAAAAGGAATAGAAACACCATTAAAAATAAAAAAATAGATAAATTATTTTAAGAAATATTCATAAAGTACCTGTTGAACATAACAAATATACTGAATGAATAGAAGAATTTAAAGAAACAATAAGGAGTTCTATTGTATAAGAAATGAGATGGGATTAAATAATGGCCAGAGAAAATGCAAATAAAAAGAAGAAGAAACGCTCCTGACTGGAAATCCTCAGGACCAGGTGCAGTATTAACATCTCTACACAAAGATTTAGCGCCGACTAAGAATTACATAATTGTGCATCCCAAACAGTCACCAACCTGGTTAGCAACAGAAATAGAATGATATTCTTCCTTATGAATGAAACAACAAACTATCCTAAGTACTATAGACCAAAAGCTTGCCTTCTGACAGTGTACAAGTTATATAGTGGAATTGATGCAGACTGAGTTTACAGTCATTTAGAAAAAACAATCATGGCAATAGAACAAAAGGGTTAAAAAAGAAAGTCAAATGGAACAAAGAAATATTTGTTGCTAAATAATGCCATAATACAGAATTGTAAAAGGGGAAGTCTCTAAGTATGACATGGACAGATTACAAAAAAGGTACTTGACGGCATGCCACATTCATGGCTGAAAGAATAATTACAGATGTATAAGATGCACCCTACCCTGACCAGTTACATTACACTGGCAATCCAGTTTGTAGATAAGCCATAAGAAAGGGCAAATTGTTATCCCAGGGATAATAATTAAAAGGAGGGTATTCCAGGGTGATTCTTTATCACAGCTATTCTGTCTCGCCCTTAACTTATTAAGTTGATTACTTTACACAATACATCATGGTTACAATTTGGCTCAGAGAAATCAACCTTGTTTAAAGACTTCTTATCTACTTTATATGGCAGACATAAAACTTTATAGTTCATCAGGGGAGGAATTGAATACACAACTGCAAATATTAAAAACTTTCTCAGATGATATAAGAATGAAATTTGGTCTTGATAACTATACAAAAGAACCATTTAAAACAGGAAAGAAAATATCAATCTGGGATAGGAATGTAATATAAAGAAAATTGAGTGGAGAGCGTGTACAAATATTTGGGAATAGATGAAGGATTGCAAATAAAACATGAACAAAAATAATAACGCTTAGTAAGGAATACTTCAGGAGACTAATATTGAAAACTGCCTTGATATCTAGGAATAAAGTCCAAGCCATAAATCAATTTGCTCTTCCTATTCCATCATACAGTTTTGAGATGACTGACTGTCACCAAAGTATTTCATCAGTTGGACAAGAAATCAAGAAAAATGATTCATGCTTATCAAATGATATACAAATATCAATGTATTCCAAGATTATATATTCCTCACTCTGAAGAAGGTATGTGCATCCACGAAACTGACTACATTTATAGTTCTGCAATTGTTGGACTGCATGCATATTTTTTGTTCTCATCAGGTCCAAAGGTAGTGATATGTTTGCTTAGTTTAGCAGAAGCATTTCTATATCAAGCAGGAATGGAAATTAAACCAGAAGTTGACAAAAAATAGACAGCAACTGAATGCGATAATCAACAAAGGAAATAATAAAAAGAAAAGCATCAGATGGAAAGGAAATATAATTGCAAAAACAGAATATTGCCACATGCAGTCTCATGTTGACCAAGATTTAATGCAAGAATGTTTAAGGAGGAGTAAACTGAAACAAACGATGGAAGTCTAATAATGGCGGCCCAGGAAAGTGAGCTATGTACACACTGGTTTACAAAGTCCATTGAAAAGGTGGGGAACTGAAAAATGTAGACCCTATAAAACAAAACTGGAAGCAATATCACATCGTGTGGCAGAGTGTGGTGCACTCATGGTAGAGGGCTTGTATACTGCGAGGCATGAGGATGCAACAAGAATGCTGGCTTGAGGACTGTGAAAACAGTAGAAATAGAAGTATCTGAGAAGCACTGGAAACATAAATAAAAAAAACATTATAGAGAGTTATGAAGTTTATATCACATCCATTACCAGCAGATCAAAACATAGATGCGAGAAAACCAGATACAAGAGTCCATGAAAAAAAAGGAAAAAGAAGCATTGAACATTGCATTTGCTATGGCTGCCAACACACACACTCATGATAATGCCCTGGGCATTGCACACAACCTGGCAGTTGATGGAGTGATGCCCCTTGTGGTTGACATGGACTCTATCCTCCTCACTAGGTGGTGCTTTGATGTGCACATGAGTGCAGTTTATGGCACCCAGTACCTCAGGGTAGTGTGCTACACAGTGGAAGAGATGCATACTGCTGGCCATCAGGGGTACGGGGTAAATAAATATGCTTACTGGCATGTGTTTACATGGAAGTGGAGTACCCTGGATGCTGCCTGTGAGACCCTCATTACGTCCCCAGTTGGTCTTTGAAAAGTACCTGTAGCCAATATTCTAAGGGCTACACATACCTTTGTTTCTACTGGGATGGGTTCCCCTCTGTTGGCTCTGGTTCTGAGTTAAAGGCGGCAAAGCTTAGTGAGTTCTTATAGTATGTCCCTGTCCACCCTGTAGTGCTCTACAATCTCCAGCTCATGTAGCCCCTGGAAGGTTACCCTGGGCTTGAACACTCTTCACCTTCTCAGTCTAGACCTATTGTCAACAACAGCATCAGCACTGCCCTCAGCCTCTAGCACGTACAGATGTAGCAGAACAGCAGCAGCCCCTAGCATTCTGTCAGTTAAAATTCCCAAGTGTGTACTCCAATGCTGCAGAATGTGTGAAAAATCAGATTTTAGGGTGTATGCATACTTTATAGTGGTGTGCTGCAGATGCAGGCTGTGTGACTGGCTAACTATAATGCATTCCATCTGTCAGGTATATCACTGAGGGGTTTGAATGGCCTAATGTCTGTGGAACAGGGCTTAACAGTAATTTATACATGATTGGCTTTCCCAAACTATTACATTTTTTTAAAAAAATACCTTCCCTGCTAAGCAATGCAGCATGGACCAATGCAGCCCATTTTTGCTATTCAGTAATCCCAGCTCATTTGCATACTGATCAGTGCACACAACCTGGATACTTCACTATTCCAGGGCTTGCCTCCTTAGCAGCCAATGAAATCTATCATTGTACATACTGATTGCAGGACCCTATAATGCATTATTCTCACATATGTCTTGTTTTTGGATTTTACAGTTTTTAATATTATTTTTAGTTTTGTTTTTTTTTTGCATAATGGCATGTTTGAGTGTCGCAACGCGATATGGCTATTAAAAAAAAGTTATATTTTATTATTTTGCATTATTTTTTGCACATACAGGGCTTAGTTTTGCATATATCTCTCCCTTATACGCAATCCTTGACCTTCTAAATGGGCTTTTACAGCCCCTGTTCAATTTTTGCTTTCTTGTACATGGTAATTTTCCGTGTACACTTCGGACACCAACACAGGGTCTGCACGACTACCTATCTGCTTGCTGGAGCACTCCAGCACCCTCATTTGACCTCATTTACATGAAATTTGCCTCTTTAGCCATGCACCCCAAATTTCTGACAAGTTCTGATACCCTTGATAAGTGTAAGCATGGGCCTGGGAGATGAACCATTTTACCCCATTTTAAACTGATGGTGTCCCTTCACTTCTGCAAGGGTTTTTTTCTCCAAGTAGCCCTGTCCGTCTTCCTGCAGCACAAGGGGTAGTCTCTCATGTCTTCACCAGAAGGAGTACACTCTCCTGTGTACCTCTGAGTGTGTGCAAAACACAAATGACCTCTCAGTAGGTGAGTGACGTTTCCTCATTCCATAACAGATGTTGCATTATAATGCACCTTCTGAAGGATATGTATTCTGAAACTCATTATTTAATGAGTCCAATCCTCAGCAATTTGCCATAAAACCATACATTTAGAGGAACAGATACAAATATGAGGCAAAATCTGGACATTCTGCAAAATTCTGGGCAGTTGAGAGGTAGAGATTTTATTGTTTATGTCAGTTACTGTCATCTGTTAGGTGCTGTTTATGTTGTTTGGTACTGGGAGTACAAGATGGGACTGATATGGGTGCTAAATTTATCAGGTTGATGCAAACTTTTAAGGTTAGTGTTATGGGTCCCTACTCCAGGCTAGCAATCAGTGTATGCTATCTGATATACGGCCTGGGGAATGGGTGGGCATGTATGGTACATTTGCATGTGCCATTGCTTTGCAAATAAAACGTATATTTATTTTAACTAATCTTTATTCTACAACTACATCAGCATGTCATGGCTTGGGTAGACATGTTTTTATTTTTATTTTTTGCATTTTGGGGGTGGAATTTCTTTTTGGTATTTTTGGTTTCATGATAACCTTAGACCTAGAATAACAACATTTTCCTAAGAAACCTGGTCTTTAGCTAGCAGTTTAGATCATCTACAAACTGACCCTGTCCATAAGGGTCACAGGTAACAAGCCAGGGTGAATTTTCATCCCATCCATTGGTCCAAATTGCATTTGAATAGACTTAAGGAAGAGCTCTGTTTCACATGAAAGAGGAGTCTCTTTCAGAGAAGGGCTTTGTTTATGTCATAGACAAGATTAAAATCCTTAGATTGAGTAATTTATGTACTGTTTGTTTTGCGAATGTGTAGCATATCTATCAGGGCTTGATCAGAGAATACAATGAAGGAATCCAGGGATTTTTTCTGGACCTGTTGATGCAGTGTTCTTGGCCTTAGAAAGAGAGCATTGAGAACCTGTTCCCTAGTGACAGTAGGGGGAAGTTATATTTGTTGGTATTTCCTGAGGGGAAGTTGAGGGAGGGGGAGTGGGTAAAGTTAGAGATGAATTTGCCTGCCAGTAGGTCTACTATATCTTCTGTGTCAGTATAAGTGGCTCCATTAAAAGAGCTCTGCACACAATTGTGTATTGCCTTTAAAGTTGTGGGCATTGCTAAAAATGCCTTTTGGTTGTCCCTGGCCTAGTAAGACAAATTTGCCTCAAATTCAGCTTTTGTAAACTATTTGTCCTCTGAGTTGTTTGTTTAGTTTGATGAGAGTGCTTTTATCCTACTGGGAGGTACACTTTGTAATTTTTGCCATGATTTTCTTCCTTCTGTTATACAGTCTAGTGATGATGTGATTCCACAAAGGGGCTTGTTTTTGAGTTACTTCTGTACTTATTCCTGGTGGGTAGAGGTACTTCAGTGCACTATATGCTTGGTATTGCCTAAAAAAGGGACTATAGGAGAAGACAGCATTTTAGCTAATATTCAAAAGCCTAGGGGGAGAGGTGCAGATCATCTCTAGCAAAGCAGTGTAGTCTGTTGACCATCTCTTTCCATGTTGACAAATATTGCACTCCCTTAGAATAACACTAGAAATTAGGCCAATCATTAAAGGTAGTCATCTTCTAATCATATGATCGCATCATGCTTGGGAAAGGTAAAATGCTGCTCAATGCTAGGCTCATACAAGCATGGGACACATACTCCAAGAACTCCATGATGTCTCTCTATGTACAGTTTAGGAAGATAACATCTCAAGTCATTTACACACACATGGACTACGACTGAGTCATATTTGTACTTGCTGTCCAGTCATTAAGAGAGTGTACATCCTGACCCCTGATAAGCAATCGATCGTGACTTTTTCCTTATTCAGCCTAGTGAAAGGGACATTTGTCCATCTCACAATGAAGTCTCCAATGACCAGAATTTTAGATTGTCTGATGTCTTGCCTTATGGGCTTAGAAGTAGAGGCTCCATGAAATGAAGCTGTATGTACTGACATGGGTGTTATTTTGAAAGAGTGCATTCAGAGCTGCTGAGAGCATTTGTTATCTGTACTTTGTCTAGGATTTCTTAGGGGTTCAGGAAGGTTACAGTTAAGTTCCTCAGCATATGCGGGTCTGTGTGTCTGCTTTGGACTGTGTGTGATGGGTGCAACTTGTGTACTACTCACAACATGACTGACATTACGAGTGCTTTTATGTGAAAGCTTTGCCTGTAGTAATATTGTATAAATGCATACTTCACATACCTTAACAGTTTGTTTGAGAATTAGCTGGTTGTCAGCAAACATGATGCAATTTCTGCATTGCCTCAGTATGCCCATATATACCCAGCTGGTAATGGAGATAATAGGAAATTCATAGCAAGAGGCCCTTTTTTATTGATTAGATTGTTGCGTTTAGAATATAAAGTATATAAAGTGCTTGTCACTGCAAATAGTTGTCCTTTATGTAACTAGATACTAGTGAAATTTCAAGGGTGCTTTTACAGGAAAAATGTCAACTCAGGATGCCTGCATCTATACAGGACACTGCTAAACACATGACAGGAAACTACTCATAAGTCCCTGATGATTACTGATGAAGTATTCACACAGATATTCTGACATTAGGTTAGACAGCAGCTAATCAAACAGCTTCATCAAGAATGATGAAAAGAGGGGATTCACCTGATTGGCTACTACTTGGCTACTACTGCTGCCGGTCTCACTACAGCTTCATACTGCTGTGATATGATGCCTCTTTGCTTCTCCTCCAACCAGAAATAGAACAGCAGCACCCATTCCAAGATGAGAAAAAGGCCACAGGTTCTTTGGTGTTCAACAGTCTTGTCCTAGATCATGCAGGGTTCTGCAGGCGTGTTGCAGCCCTTTTCTAGTAGATGCCTTGAACCAGACCAATCAGGAAGGTCCGATACAGATACTCACTGCTGAATCAATGACAGTCGGGAATCATTACCCTCTGCTCCCTCTCACCAGAAGCAAAACAAAATCACTAATCCCAAAATGACTACTTAGAGGTAGAATTTCAGAAGTCACAAATAAAATTGCCATCTCTTACAGTGACGCTGATGATCTCCCATCAATGGGAAAGTGTGCAGCTCCAGATTCCCTCATTATCATAATGTGGAAATTAGCCTAGTCCACTCCCTTGTCTAGGAGTGAAAGTATTTTATAAAGCAGTCCAGACAAAGAGGATAGACCACAGAACAGCAGTGACAGGCACTTCAGTAAGCCATATTATACCTTATTATGGAAATGTATGAATATACTTTACAAAGCTGCCTGTGTCACACTGTCTGTGTCACACATCTTGAACACAAGAGTGTCTGGTAATGTGTTCTACTAAGTGTGCTTGTGTGCGATTCAACAATATGATATGGCATCTGCATGCTGGTGCCAACTACTGCAATGCATGTTTATGAACAGAGTTAGTGGGTGCCACTCTACAAGACATATGGTACATTGTCCTATCTGTTCATTGTATCTGTCAGTACTTGGGATTGTATTTAAGCATTTGATCAATTTCATGTCAATGCTTGATTTAATCACTGTTCTTTTATTGGAAATAGACACACTACGTTTCAGTGTATGAAATGGAATTTTGGAAAATGTATGGATTCATGACCCTCTGTAAACTTAATCTGGTCTCTTGCAATTATTGTAACAACAAGGAAATGTTCCAGTCATCAGTGTCTAAACCTGTAATAAGAGTAAACCGGAGTTTCTTATTTTTCATTCAGTACTTAGGGGGTGTTGTTTATTAGCTCACAAGGATATTGATCTGATAGCAATGCTTGTACTAAAGAACCATCTACAAACCACCTTCTTGCAATTTAATGAAAATGTCATGCTCCGTCCCAATAAAATAATTCAGTCACAATCAGTAAAAGAAATTATGAACTTACATAGGCAATTAGAACAAAAGATAAGAATAACTATTTACATAAACATGTTTTAGATTATGCAGTATATAATGTTTCATATAATATTTTGGATAATATACAAAATTGTGACCAGGTCTTCAATCACAAACCGACTTATTATATGTTTAAGATATTGATGCCAAAAAATTCACCTTAAAAGTGAAGCCCCAGAGATGAAACTAGGCAGCCATGTTGAAACCACATAATACATGGTTATTATCAGTGACCCAGTCATAAGTTTCTGCTGTAGTGCATGAAGCAATAACTGTTCCATATACTAGCAGTTGCAAAAAAAAAAAAAAAAAAGCATAGGAGTGCAAAGCATGCTATCAGATGTGAAAGCGGGTAATTTGTTTAGGACTGTCAAAGAGTCAGCAGAACGTATCTCAGCTTCTTTTCTTAAGAATTCTAGGCAAATATAAAAGTAACAGAGGGATTAGAGTTCAAAGTCAGGGTCGGTTTTTAAACATTGCTATTATTAACTTAAAAAGTTAACGGGATAACAGGTTTTGCATCAATACCTATTTTCTGAAGAACAAGATGTATGAATCTGTAATGTCTGGTATTACTGGCTGACTGTAATCTTCAGTGATTTTTCAAGAAAATCAGAAAATTTAAGGACAGTTGAGTGGCATGGAGAGCAAGCAGAAATGAAGCTGTTTTGCCTGTTCTTTGCCAAACAAAACTGTTTGATATTTGTTAGACCTTGTTTTAACAGCTCTTAATCATGCTTAACAATTGGTAATCACCCAGCAAAGTGCTGTTACAATCAGGTCTTCTGTGGAGGAAGATGTTAACAAGTTTGCTTCTCACAATACTGGAGTGTAATCTTGGTGCTTCATATACAACTGTGATGTTATTTACAGAAGGGGATATTATGAAGCATTACTTCAGCAGCAAGAACTAAAGGTTTAGTTTAAATGCCACATGTTCACCATTTGTCAATCCCTAAATTTAGGGCATTGAATAACACTTTTTTTTATCTTTCATATAAAACTGTAATTTTTATCTGAATGCTAACAATAAATAGAAAAAGCTGCAACCAACCAAGGGAATCCAAAAAATACACTTTTAATAAATTATTAAGTGCTTTTGTCACCTATATAACACAGACTTTATCAGAATCAACAAAAAAAAATTACTTCACATTTAAATAGCCCAAGTAATTAATCACATGTTACTGCCCTACCAATCAAAAAATTATTTTACACTATATGCACCCAAATTACAGTACTTAATATTTTAAAAAGCACAAATATTTTATATTTGAATGCCTTTTAATAGTATATGCACGTGTTCCATGAGTTATTTCATATATATATATATATATATATATATATATATATATATATATATATATATATATGGGTTATAACTTAGAATACGCCACCCACACACCCCCACTCTTTAAATATACCAACTCCGAGACTGCACTATAATGCAATAAATGGAAGATTTATACATATTTGAAGTTTTATAACATCGACCATATGGTGTCGATCATACGGTATTCGAAGTTATAAAACTTCAGTTATAACGCCACGAACATGTGGAGAGGTTTCAGTTGCTGATAATCCAACGTCTGGAGAACATTTACGAACAGATTCCAGCTGTTCGTCAACCAGGATGTCTGAAGCATTAGATAGCAGCTCCAACGACTTGGGAGCCAGACCGAAGACAGTTCAGGCGGCCACACATTTTTTGGGGAAACTTCCAGCCCCAGTGAAGAAAGGGGCATGGAAAAGGTCTTCAAGCGAAGACAGACTGGTAGACAAGAGAAGGAGGACATTTCAGTGACTGATTCCCTTTGTTCTGGTATTGTATATAATTTATCTGAATATATGTTGAATGATGTGGAATTGCAAGTTCTTAACAAAGGTTTCACCTTTGTACCAAGCCGGACATGCATATACAGTGAAGTAATTTTTGATTTAATGTTATTTTGTAGGAATATTATGCTAAAGCTGGTATTTGATAACACAGAGGTAGTCTGCCCAGAACTTAGAAAACCAAGCAGCTTTGTACCAAGCTTTACTCCAGCTCTCAATCTTTTTTTGAATACATGTGAGAATGATTTAAATAGATACTTCAATGAAGGTAACTTTAGTAAGTATTACAATGTAACTTCAGCACAGAAGCAAGTATTACAGGGGCTGATAGACAACAAAGAAATCTTGATTAAAAGTGCAGACAAAGGGGGGGCTGTTGTAGTTTTGAATACAACATGGTACAATGACAAAATTAATAATATGCTAACAACTGATAGTGCATATGAAGAAATTAACCCCTTGAAAGTGAAAATGATTATTGATAAAGTACATAAAAAATTACAGATAATGTTAGAAGCAATGAAAATAACACAGGAAATCTTTGAGTTTTTGTGGATTAATAAACCAGTTACTCCTATTTTCAAAGCACTACCGAAAATTCATAAATCTTTGATAGATCCACCATTAAGACCCATTGTTTCTGGCAGAAACTGGGTCACGGAAAACATCTCAATATGGCTACAGGTGACTCTTAAACCATATATGGATAAGATCAAAAACATATTAACAGATACAGGACACTTCCTGGGGTTATTAGCTGACATGAATAAGCCTATTGAAGGGCAAAACTTATTGATGGCCACCTTGGACATAAAAAGTTTATTCACTGTTATAGAAAATGGTTATGGGATAACAGCAGTTGGTACGCTTATTGAGAGCCTAGGAGCCACACAACATATGAGACAGTTAGTAGAAGAGATGCTGTTTCTGGTTTTAGACAATAATGTCTTTATGGGAGGTGCTTCATTGTATAGACAGGCACGGGGGGTAGCCATGGGCACCCCCTGTGCAAACACCTATGCAAATCTGGTTTTATCGCAATGGGAGACTAAGGAGATTCTGAATAATGATAGATGGAAGGAATATGTTTTAATGTATGTCAGATTTGTAGATGACATTTTTATTTTGTGGAATGGGGATGAGGTTTCTTTTAACCATTTTGTAGAATTTTTACATTCTACCACTACCTTTTTAGAATTCAGTGCCAAAACCTCTTACACCAAGTTGGAATTTCTTGACGTATACATAGAACAAACTAGTACAGGATACACTTCTAGTTTATATAAAAAGGATTGCTGGCAGAATACACTACTGTCTTTCGACAGCATGCACCCACGGCATATCTTTCCTAATATTATAAAAGGACAGATGAGTAGAGTATCTAGAATTTGTTCTGAGGATGCACAATTTACAACAGAGATGCACAAGTTAGACCACTGTTTTATGGAAAGGGGTTATGATAAAGCTTTAGTCAAGAACATCATTGGCAATAACATCAGTTATAGGAATAAACACCAACCTTGGCTAAGGACCATACATAATCAGGGACGTAACCATAGGGATGACAGAAATTTGAGGGGTAATCCGAGACTGTTATTAACCTATGGCAGTAATATGAATGACATAAGTGGAATAATATATAATAATTGGAACATACTGACAAGTGATCTGAGTTTAAAAGATATTGTAGGTGAACGTCCTTCATTTACATACAGAAGGAATAAAAATTTGAAAGATCTTTTTTGCAAAGAAAGATATCAGGTTAGTGAAAAGGCACCGAATATGGGCTTAGGTACTCATGCCTGTGGTAAATGTAAGGCATGCACATTTATTAATAGCCAGACAGCATTTAGACATCCCAATACACAAAGAATGTTTCATTTTCAAGGTAGAGCAACATGCAGGACGCAGAATTTAGTCTATTTGGCTGAATGTGTCTGCTGTCCATCCTTTTATGTTGGAATGACCAGCAATATGTTTAAAGTGAGGATTTTGCAACACTTGGGTAATATCAGGAACAAGGACTTAAGTAATGCTTTGTATAGACATATTAGTGCAAACCCCACACATACTTTTACATTTAGATGTATTGCTAACATAAAACATAACAGCAGGGGGGGTGATATCAGACATCAGTTAGCTTTAGCAGAATCCAAATGGATAGTTAATTTAATGGCACACAGAGAACCTGGACTTAATGATGTATTACCAATAAAACCCACCTTGGAAAATAGGCGGGTTTTTCTAAACAAATGATTGGTCAGCAGTATTTTAAATATGGTGTTTCATGATTATGTACCTTGTCTGAGGAAGGGTTTATCCCGAAAGCGCTAACGAATAAAGGATTTGTATCTTATTTCAGCAGTGTCCGATTGCTTTACTTTGGATTTAAAACTTCAGTTATATAATATAAACCTATATATATATATATATATATATATATATATATATATATATATATATATATATATATATACACCCACATACACAAACACATGGGTCTACCGATACAGTGAATGACAAAGATCGACGGTCATAAAGTTAACAATAAAAGTTAACCTTTGTAAACACCGACACTCTACCATGCATGCACCAGTCAAGAAATTTCAGGTAATGCAAACTACTTTAATAAAAAACACAGTAAAACATATTTTTTTGCAGAGGGTCAAGTCACCCTGTACCCTCCACTCCTTGTTAACTATATATAATAACTCTGAGATTGCACAACCTTGGAGAAAAGCAGATTTGCCTACCTCGAGAAATGTGCAATCTCACACAACCTTCATTTTGGCGCTTGTACACACCTGCACAGTCTGCTGAACGAGTTGTTGGGACAATTTTTTTTAAATTTTGGTACTTATCCATACTTGTACAGAGTGCTAAAGGGGTTGTTGGGGGAAATGTTTCATTTTAGTGCTTGTGCGTACTTGAACAGACTGCTGAAGGGGTCCTTGGGGAAAATAATTTATTTTGCTGCTTGTGCATACCTGGACAAATTGCTGAATGTATCTTCAGGGCAAAGCCTCAATTTGGTGTCATTTGGTGATTGTACATAAATGGACAAACTGCTGAAGGGATCTTTGAAGGAAATGTTTGCTGAAGGTTTCCTTGGAGGTAAAGATTCATTTTGCTGCTTATGCATAGATGAAGAAACTACTGAAGGGATCTTTGAGGGAAAAGCTTCAGTTTGGTGTCATTTGGTGATTGTGCATAAATGGACAAAGTACTGAAGGGATCATTGAGGGAAATGTTTCATTTTGGTGTTTGTGCATACATGGGCAAATTGCTGAAGGGATCTTTAAGGACGAAGTTTCATTTTGGTGTCTTTTGCTGCTTGTGCAGTAATCTGTTAAAATTCATGGTTTATTTAGAAAATGTAAAATAAATAAACAAAATCATAGAGACAGACATAGATCTATATATACTTAGATACATGCAGAATTCTGTCTCACTAGCTATGTTAAATGTAAGACACCATTTTCCTGAGTGCTACTGTATTAGCCCAGTGATTTAGAAAGTGTTACTGCATGCAGTTAGCGCTAGCATGAGTGGGCAGTCCTTAACAGTAACCCAACTCTGATTCAGAGACAGGCCCACTCCATTGATTTTCCACAAATGGAAGAATCACCAAGATGGGCTTTCCAAATGGCCATGCTGTAATATAAACAGACATTTCAGGGGAGTGGATAATGCTAGTTAGCCATGTTCTTTCCCCCCAAAATGCCCGTGGTAAGTGATTTATGCTGCCAAATCATTCTCCGAAGTATGGCCGGTTATGATAATTAACTTCTTTATAGTCAGTGCAAGATACCATATTGCAGGGATGGGTAGCAAACTTGAGCAGGAAGACAGTGTCAGGGTTAATATGTCTGCGTGTCCCTTTGAGTGTGTGAGATGGGGGTTGTAGTTCATACTTTTCAACTTCTTTTCACAACAAATGTGAACAAAGCCTAAGATAATGGTGAGTCAAAGGTCCAAAAATAGGAACAGATTTTAAATATTGCTTTTATAAACTTACACCATTTTTAGCATGACAAGGTTTGGTTAGTGTGCATTTTCTGAAGGAGATGAAGTTTGAAACTCAAATACATGTCATTATTCAGTGACATCATTCCTCAGCAATTTGGAACAGACTAAAAATATAAAGAAAAAAATGCCTGGATATTCTATGAAAATCTGGACAGTTTAGAGGCATGGTGTTGATGAGTGGACATCTGTCATTTTTTTTTTTATTTCTCCAAGTCATTTGGACTTACAATACCATGATGGGAATGGACCCCATTTCAAAGTCAAAGTACGATTAAAGTTAATGAAGTTAGTATTGTTTCAATCTTTGATGTCAGCCAGTAGTGCTCTTCGCAGCACTCGCAATGTGCCCAGTAATAACTCCTGAAATTCATATGGAGTTACATGGATTGGTAACATATCCAAATATGACTGTAAATTCTTTTTTATAAGACCCGTTGCACCTACTACTACTGGAACTGTCTGGGCATCTTTTATCCACATGACTTTCATTTCTACCTGCGGATCCTGGTATTTTATGACTTTGTGTCTCTCTGTATACAAGACACTGTAGTCACTGAGTGTGGTGATTTCAATGTTCAATGCTACTTTTGTCTTCTTTTCTTGGGCCACTATATCCGGGGTTCTAGCACCTATCTTTTGAACTGTTGGTAATGGGTGATGCCATGTGATATAAACTTCATCATTTTCTGTGATGCTTTGTGGCTCATATTTCCAGTGTTTTTCAGCCACTTCAATACCACAATGTTTGCACAATCCCCAGTGCAACAGTCTCGCCACATTATTAGGTGTTTCAGTATACAGTTCTTCTACCATTAGTGTGTTGCAACCAACAAGGTGTGTGACTGTTTCTAATTTGGTTTTATAAAACCTACGTTTGTCTGTTTCTCCAACATGTTCAAAGGACTTTGTAAACCAGCTTGTACGTAGCCCACTATCTTGGGCTGCCAATATTAACCTTTCATTTCATGGTTTGAATTTGCCTCTCCTTAACCATTCCTGCATTTGTTCTTGATCAACATGAGGCTCTTTCAGAAGTTTTCTATACTTGCAACTATATTTATGTTTTTTTCCACATTTCCTGCCTTCTCATCTGGTCCTTCACCTTATTTTCTTTCTTTTGTTTTTTGGCACATTCAGTTGCTGCCTGTTTTTTACCCACTTCTGGTTTGATTTCCATTCCTACTTTACGTCGATATGCTTCTGCTAGATTAAGCAGAGACTTTGCCTTAGCTTTATTCTTCTTGTGTTTCAAAACTTTTACTACATTTGGATCTTGTGAGGCATTAAAGATGTGTGGAGTCTTACGACAGCAGATCTATACATGTAATCAATTTCAAGGAGGCCCATCCCTTTTTCGGAACGGGGGATATATAAACTTGGTATGCACTGATTTTTATAAATCATTTGGTGATCATGAAGCATCCTTCTTGTTTTAATATTCAATCTATCCAACACTTTTTGGGACCAGTCAATCATTCCAAAACTGTAAGTTAGGACAGGAAGAGCAAATTGATTTATAGCTTGGATCTTGTTCCTAGATGCCAGTGCTGTTCTCAGGATTAATTTAAGTCTTCTAAAGTATTCCTTACTGAGTTTTATTCACATTTGTTCATGTTTTATTGTTGATCCTTCATTAATTCCCAAATATTCAAACACTCCCCTTGCTCAAGTTCTTTTATATCACATTCTTGTCCCAAACTGATGTTTTCCTGGTGCTGCAGTTTTCCTTTTTTAAAGGTTGCTTTTACACATTTATCAAGACCAAATGACATTCCAATATTATCTTAAAAACTTTTGACAACCTGCAGCTGTGCTTTTAGTTCCTAATCTGATTAACTATACAGTTTTAAATCAACAACGAGAAGATGAGAAGTAATTAGACATTGTTGTTTTCTAGTAGCCAAATTGTAGCCATGGCCTAAGCTGTTAAGTAAACAGCTTAATGGATTAATGGCAAGGCAGAATAGCAACAGTGCAAAGAGTCACCCTGGAATATCCACCTTAAAATTACTATCCCTGGGATAATAATCTGTCCTTTATCATGGCTTATTTGCAAAGTGGTCTGCCATTGTTTCATGGTTACTGTAATGTAGTCAATCAGTGTAGGGTGTATCTTATACATTTTTAAGCACTCTTTTATCCATGAATGTGGGATACTATCAAATGCTTTTTTGTAGTCAGTCCATGCCATACTTAGATTCTTCCCCTTTTTACAGTTCTTCACTATAACTTTATTTAACAACAAACGATCCTTTGTTCCATATGACTTTCTTTTATTGCCCTTTTGTTCTACTGCCGTAATTGAGTTTTCTTCTAAATGACTATAAACTCTGTTGGCGTCGGTTCCTGTGCATAGTTTATATGTCGTTGGAAGATAAGTTATTGGTGTAAAATTTTTAGGGTAGTTTGCAGGTTCGCTCTTAAGTAAGAGCATTCTTTTTCCTGTTGTTAGCCAGTGCAGTGTCTGTTCAGGGTGCATATATAAATAGTTCTTAATCATGGCTAAATCCTCATGCAAAGATGTTAATACTTTCAGCCAAAAGTTAGGTACTACATCTGGGCCTGGGATTTTACAATTAGAGGCTTTTCTTAACTTTGTTTCAGTTTCTCTGGCTGTTACTTCACCCCATTTTATATCCTGTACCTTTAACCCTCTTATTATTTCTTTTACTTGTTCTATCCATTTAGCATCTTTGTCGTTCCACAGGATCTTCATAGATACTGCTCCAAAATGTATCTTTTTCTTCTTTTTTTGGCATTCTTTCATTTCCTTTTACCTTATTTCCCAATTCTCTATAACATTTTTTTGGATCATCAATACATTGCTTATTTTGTACTTTTCCTTTATATTTATCTTTGTATCTTCTAAGTCTTTCCGCCTGTGCTGAAATTTTTAGTTTATTTGCAAATGTGCATGATAGATCCTGGCCTGTTCTAATACTGTGCATCATTTTTACCACATCAATCTTTCTTAGTATTTTTGTTGATCTCTTCCCTCTTCTATAATCTTCTAACAGTGGCACTTCAGTTTTCTCTATTTTATATTTTCATGACGGTATTTGCTTTCACCCCCTCTTTTCCCTTACTACCCTGTGTTCCTGTGGTAAAACTTTATTGGTTATTAATTATGCAGAACAGTAATATATTCTGTTTACTTCGTAATTACATTGCATGGATCTCTATGGACAGCCTTAATTACTACGTTCATTTGTTTTATCAAACGTTTGACTTCTGGGGTTTTATTAACCTTCTGCAGTCTATTTCTTTCATTGATCTTGATACATCTGTCTATGTCTATCAAATCAAGCAACTCTTCTCTTAACTCATTTTCTTCCAAACTGAGGGCACATCCTTTATTTTCTGTTTCCTGTGGGCATTCTATAGAAGGTTCTATAGCATCTTCCTGTGGCACATTCTCTTCAATTTCGTCATGTGCCATCTGTTGCTCTGTCATATGGGAACTCACTGGCCTATCACTCCTCAACATTGACTGCAACAGAGTTTCCACAGTTTCCTGATCCTTCACTTGCTGTCTAGCTTCAAGTAAATGTTTATACTGGTTTCCTGTGGAAGACTCCAAAATATCTTGATGTGGCACTTGACCAATTGCTTCCTGTTCCACTGGTTTCCCCTTAATTTGGATATCCATTGCTCTACCCTGTTGTGGTGCTTTCTGCATTCGATTCTCTACACTAAATCCTTCTCTTTGCAGCTGCTCCATAACCTCAGTTTATATTCCTTTGACTTTCCATTACTAATCTCTTTTTCTACTTTTCCTCTTAATCTTCTTATTTTTTGTATTGTAACATTTTCCATATCCGGATTCCTTTGCCTGTATTTCTCTTCAAATGTCTTTGGTGCTGCTCTTTTTGTATTAGTTAGTTTTGCTTTCTCTTTTGCATAAATATCACACCATATTAAATCTCTTTCCCTTTCCCATGTTGATATTTCTTCTTCACATGTCTCCTGGTCTTCTTGCTTTTCCTTATTCTGGGGACTCACTCCATCATGCTGTGATGTAGTCTGTGTTAGACCTTCTAAATTAAATCCTTCATTTTGCAAGCACTCCATAACTTCAACTTAATTTTCTTTAATTTCTGCTTTACTAATCTTCTTTTCCACATTACATCTTTGTGCTATTAATTTTTTTATTGTAACATGTTCCATATCTGTATGCTTTTGCCTGTATTTCTCTTTAAATATCTTTGAGACTACCTTCTCTGTATTAGCTAACTTGGCTTTCTCCTTTGCATAAATATTGCACCATTTTTCAAATATCTCTGGGTTTTGTTGTTTATATTTTTGTACTTCCTCAGATGCTTCTTTTTCCAAACAGATCAAAGTTTCTTGATCTATATACAGTTTTTCAAAAATATGTTCTATTAATGAATGCAATTTTTTATTTGAAGTTTCTGACAGTTTTTCTTGCAGAAGTATTTTTCTTTCCTCTAATTTCTCTCTCAATCATTTTGTATATCTTGTGTCTCAAAATATTCTGGGCTTTTTACATAATAGTAACAATATATAATTTATTTCTTATCCTCAATATTCCACTCTATCGTCTTTATGGCTCTTCTTTGGCCAATCAATGTTTGTGATTTTTGTGGACTGCTACTTTCTTCTACAACAGGGTGGTCATCTTCCTCCTGGTCCTGGCCTTGCCCCATTGTAGCAATGTTTCTGTATTTTGAGGATTCTGCACTGTCATTTTTTTCCATTTCTGGCACAAGTGCTTCTACTAGGACTGGGCACTTTTTTATCCTGGGTCCTATGCACCTAGCTATCTTTTTTTGTTTTTGACTTACTTTTGTCCATGATATATGCTATATAAATACAGTCTATGTATCACTGTCGCTTTGGCGAGATTTTGTGGAAAACAGGGTCCACATCATGAAGGTACTCACCAAGACTTGAGGATGAATTCAATTTCAGCACTACTACCCCCTTTGCTTGCTGACTTTTCATCTCTCCATTAGGACCCCAGTCTCTCCATTAGGACCCCTGTCATCTGTATGAGTGTGTGTGTGTGTGTGTGTGTGTGTGTGTGTGTGTGTGTGTGTGTTTGTGTGTGTGTGTGTGTGTGTGTTTGTGAATGTCTACATGAATGTCTGTTAATGTACAAGGGAGAGACCTGTGCTAAGGTGATACATGATTACCAGAGGTAATTACAACCATAAAGTGCTTTTTAGCACTGTGGTAATGCATGTGATTCAAAAAAATGATAATTAGCTGCTAATGAGGTATTCCTCACTGTGGCCAAACATGTGATATAGACCCCATTTATATATATATATATATATATATATATATATATATATATATATATATATATATATATTATAAAGATATAGATATAGATTAGATACAGATAAAACCAGCTTGTTCATCAACAATTTTCTGATGTCATTCTGGTCACAAAATTATGGTTAGCTACAACAGTCATTTTACTTTATCCAATCAAATCCTAACAAACAGTGTTTTCTGCCTTTTTTTAGCAATTTAGGAAGAATCTAGATTATCCTCTGAAATGTCATGCCAGCACAGGAGGAATATGGGTGGGACCCCAGAAGGTCTAAGCAGTACGGACTACAGCCAGTACTGTGATATCTCCACTAGAGCTTGATATTTGTTGGTGCAGATCCACTAAGGAAAAATCCTGTAAGAGTACACTGACACATAGCACTGTGTGGACTGCACTCTGCTATAACTAACCCAACATTCGGAGTAACCTCTGAATATAATTTATGTTATTTTAAAACAACCATTGTTATTAAACCATGCTATGTAAGTACCTCCTAAAGGTGTCTAAAGGATCACAGTGTTTGACAGCAGAAACCAAAGGCAACTGGCATGTACCGGCTATGTGCTTATTTGCTGTTGCTAGGAATGTATACTGTATATTAAGAAAAGGATTAGAAGTTTTTGGAAATACACATTTTTCCTCCACTATTTTTTTTTTCCTTTTTTCCACGGAAGGCTGTTACACCATTAGTCTCTAATACTAAATGTTAAGCTCAGCTGTCCAACACTCATCATACCTTGCATATATCTCCCAAAAATCTCCCCTCTGCACAAGACTACTCATCCCATCAGTCTTCAGATGTGTTGTTGTCATGGGCACAACTTCCCTTTCCATCATAATCTCCAACATGTACCTAAATACAAATAACCACACAACTGTGTTTTTCCTTACTCCTACAATCATTTACAGACTTTGCTGAGTACTGCATTATCCTGTTTGTCTCTTACTGTCCCCCTTTCCTATTCTGCTGATTAGCCGCCACACTCTTCCAGAACCAACCTCACTTCTCCTTTAGCTGAAATTTATTTTGACTAATGTTAAGTCTGTCATCTTACTGTTCTTTTCCAGTCTGTCTTGTACTGTATCCTTTATTCACTGTATCTCTACTTGCCTTTCATCATATTACCTACTCTTCTGTTCTGAATTCAGATTTTCTCCAGAGATTCATGTCTGACCAATTCTCCACCCCAAAGTAACCCACAGCCAATGTCAGTACCTCTTAGCCCAAGTGCTTGTTTTACAACTGTTCACCTTTGATCAAAATGATCCTATTATTGCTGTGTTCTTCCACTGTCTCCACTGATTTCTTTTTAGTTCTTATTCTCTTTTTAGTTTAGTTATTTTATTTTATTTGTATTTGTTAAGCAGTGTGGATCACCCATCTCCATGGACCTTTTCTATTGTTTATATCTGAATTAGAATGATGACTAGTCCTCATTGCAAACCTATCATTATC
This sequence comes from Protopterus annectens, assembly GCF_019279795.1. Taxonomy (NCBI): domain Eukaryota; kingdom Metazoa; phylum Chordata; order Ceratodontiformes; family Protopteridae; genus Protopterus; species Protopterus annectens. The sequence continues at coordinate 1,497,305,362 of NC_056737.1, read as the reverse complement.
CCATCAGAGTCTCTAACATACCTTCCTCGCACCAGTACAACATCCACTCTTACTATAGGTTCATAGATTAGTACTAGGCTAACTGCCCTTGTGAGCCATTTCAAGCCTAGCCAATTATCCCCTGTGATATTCAAACCCTGTACCTTGTGTTTGTAAGGCAAACACCTTAACCATTAGGCCACCCTCCCAAGACTTTGTTGTAGTATGGAAGATTGCTAGATAGCAACCTATAGAGCATTATTGTAACTTGATTACATTGCTGTGTACAAACAAATATTTTTTTTTACCTAAAGGTAAGTGAGTGATGAATCTTATTCTACTGATTTGTGCTGTAGTACTATTGCATAGCTCGTGGTGTTTCATGAAATTCATGGCAGTGTGATACTGCAGTGGGTTAACATGACAGGTGTAAATGACAACAATGCTGTCACTATATCAGGGGACTGTATACAGGGTAAGATCTACTCCCATGCTAGGGTAAGTGGATAATAAGTGACATCTGGGTCAGTTCAGTACAAGATACCATAGTCTGGCATGTAGGCTAAGGAATGGGAGTTCTACCACTGAATGTGGATATGCCAGTGTTAGAACATGTTCTTCTGGCTGATTCTTACATCCACAGCTGAGACAGCAGTGCTAGGATGACCTGTGTGAAAGGGTTATGTATATCAAATGTATATTATACTGTGGGAGTACAAAACCTGCTGCTTTGTCATTATGACTGTTTACTGAAGATACTGCTGTGAGTCTATTACTCTGGGTTGTGTTTTCTAATGCTGACCATGCCCAGATAACACAGTGCAAAGGCCCGCATATTTTAGTCTTGTATTATTCGGTACTCTGAGGCTGTAGTGCTTCTCTATTGTGTCCAGACACGCCTAACAAAACTCCACATCACCATCTAATTTTGACATAAGGGAAGTGCCTGCAGCAATACTAAGCAGTTGGAGATGGGGTTCTTACACTCATAGCAATGTATCTCCCTTTTAGGCCATTGATACAATAGGTTCTTCCTCACCTATCTGGTCTCAGTGAAGAATTATTTAGGGGATGTGCACTCCTTGACCAGCAGAATAGTCTGCATCAATGACTTTGTACATCTGTGCTGGGGCATTATATGTGAGACCTGTGTTACTTATTTTGGTGTGTGTGGGAGGAGGCCTACACACATACCCAAATAACTCATGTGTATCTGATGCTGATGGGAGAGAGGTCGGCATAACTGTTACGGTCATCATGTCACAGGCACAAAGTACAAGATTTGATTCTGAACTTATATTATGGGCTAGGCTTACAATAATATGCAGACTGTTTGCCTTCTACTTACCTATAAACATATGAACTTTTAGAAACCTTAGTGGGATGGTTAGTATAATGGCTAAGTTTCTAAACCTCACAGATACAAGGTAAAGGGTCAGATTCTGACATTGGTTTATTGGATAGGTCTGTAATGGTCTGAGCATAGTATTTATCTATGAACATTTAAATGTATATAATTAAGATTAGGGATTGGGATAATATTTCAGGTGTTTATATTACAGACACAATGTATAGGGTTTCATTCTCATCTTTGAAATGGAAATTTGCTAGGCTTAAATGGTTCTCAGAGGTAGATAGCTTAGCACTTATATTTGAAACTATGAACATAAGAGCAGGGTATATCACAGGCAGGCAGGATCCAAAATTCTCTAGTCAAATCCTATGTTTGACCTGTGCCACCACCACAGAAAGAGGGTGTACCAAGATACCAGTAAAAACTGTGATCTTCCAAAGAGTGCATGTAGACATCATGTTTTGCTTTATGTCTATGCTCATACACATGCTAGGAGCTGTGTCATATACACCTATGTGTGTGCACTGTGTCTTCCTCAGGTTAATTTCTTACCTTTCCTCCTTGTGAATAAAACACCAAGACACTACACATATAACTCCTCCTTAAGAATCCCAAATGTATATTTGGGTAATCCACAATACCAATTGCAACAGAAGATGAGTCTTTCCAATTCCAGCCTGTTGTATGTTAAGCTGTGCTGGGATATGTTATGTTTCTTCTTATAACATCCCACATGCATAGTTCTTTACTATTGCAGATTGCTAAGGCAGAAGATGAGAAACATTATAAAAGTAAATTCTCTTCTGAAGGGAATGACCCGCGGCATCCCGTGTCTCTGTCAGCATGGTTAGTTGTTGCTGCATCTTGCTCCATCATGACAGATCTGAACTGAACTTACAATCTAGTGTTAAGAAGGGTCACTGTCATGATCACTGGTGCAGGCATTAGTGTGGCGGCTTGACTCAGCAGTGGACAGATAGAGGAGGGAATCCAATAACAGAGACAATTCAAAAAGAGACAGACATAGAAAGGATTTCTTGATGTATCCCGTATGAGCATGCAGACAGTTCTGATGTCAATGGTAGAGTTATAGACATCACTGTCACGTTGCACAGAGCACCATGCATATATCTTGGTGATTGCCCAGGTGAATATGTCTGAACATGGGTTACTATCTACTAGAGAAATGGAAAGTGACAGAATATGCAATCTTGACTTCTTTGCTTGACTGGAAAATCAGGACTTTAGGTCCAAAGGCCACCTGCCAGTGTTTGCTAACATTATTTTTTTTTACCACTGTATTAAATATGAGTATTCTCAATGGGCTGCAGCTGGTAGTGATGGATTCTTACTAAGCTTGGTAAATTTACTAGTGTTTCCTCAGGTGCTATGTTATTAGAAGCTACCACTATGGGTACAGGCTTGCCTGCTGTCAAACTGTCTGAATGTGATGATGATGGCAGCTAAATTTCAGCCAAGTTGTGGGTTACAATATCACTAATAGACTTGGGTAATATGACAGCCACATCCTCACCGTATTCCAAGGATACAGCTCCTGTGCCTGTCTCTGTGAAACCTATATTACAGAATCAAGATGGCACACATGGGTGCAAAGATGCTGACAAATTCACCTGGGTAGTGGTTTCATCAACAGTGCAGTGCCCCTTGGTTACTGCTGGCTCCACTGATTAAGATGATGATTACAGGGATTGACATGCCAATGACTGAACACAACACTGGTACAACCCACCTTCCTAGGGCCCTAATATTGGGAAAGACAGACAACAAGACAAACATAGCTGAACTAGTTGACATAGTATGTAACATCTGTGATGGAATCACACATAGCTGGTCAAACAGCATTGTTAATGAACATTTGCAAGGTATGGCATTGTTTGTCAAATTGAAAACTATTTTAAAATTGAAGTTTACCAAAGTGAGGGATTCTATATTGCCTTTCTCTGCAGTATATATTGAGGTTAATTAATTAATTAATATGTAGTTGAGCAGTAGTGTAAAGGTGTGCAGATATATCATAGGTAATATGGCAATTAGCCAATTGCCAAATGTCAGTATGTGTGACACTGCGTTTGTTTAAAATTGCTGTACACTTAAGACTGAGACTGTTTCTTTTTTTTTTTGCTGCTGTGAGATCTCAAACCATATATAAGGTACAAAGGGCATGAGGGCTTGAGCACCCCTTCCCCACACTACCACTTGGAAATGCAGGTAGTCATGCCCCATGGAAAAGAAAAAACAATGTTTCCTGTTTTTATACTCCTGATGTTTGTTAATGATTGTGTTATGTTTTGGTATGGGTACAGTAGAAAAATATAGGCAATGTGACA